>NC_055959.1:29224122-29274122 GCF_018492685.1 Alosa sapidissima
ACTGATGCGCCACTTCTTTTAAAGGAGATATTCTTCTTTCGTTCTGTATATTGGAGACGTATGCTGTGATACAGATGTGAGCCATGTTACTAGACACTACCACAGGCTCATCCCTTCAAATCACATGACCTCCTCTCCCTTATGATCCTCTATTTCCATTCAACTGAAAGCCATCTTCAGTTAAAAAACAGAAGGGCTTGAATACAGTACGCTTCAGTACGCTTCAGTATGCAAACATGCAAAACTTAGCCTTCCCATTCGTGCCATGTTGTCTCTGAAGCGATTCCATACACAGGGACTTAATTGACACCCTACCCCCGTTGCCAAAGATGTGTCGCTCGCCACCATTTGAGGACCAAACGGCACTGCTTTCTCTCTGGCTCCATGTTCAATTATGGTGGATTATTCCAGCAGCCCTCAAATGCTCTTTATCATCAATCAAGATGAAAGAGGCAAGAGCCTTCACTTGCAGAACCTCTGATGCCGCCAGATTACCAATTTCAGCTTTTAGAAAATTCCATTTTTTTTTTTATTTTCATTCCCCCATTAGTCGGTGCATTGAAGAGGATTTGCTACAAAGACGTGTTAGACACATTGAAGGGGGTAGCCTGGTGGCTGCCTTTGCCAAATGAGATCAGTGCAGCCAATAATGGGAAGGTCAAGTGGAGGAACCGCCTTTCAATCCACTGACACCGCTGACGAGCGGACGAGCTCGTAAAAAAACAGGCCCCGTCGGCTTTTACAGTGCGACAATCTATACGGTAAATACACCACCATGCGGGGGCATACGGCTAATTGCGGCAGTGGTTCTCCGCGCGGCAACTTTCACCCCCGGTTCTCGATACATGGCTAAGGCATTTAGTGTCTGTCCCTTCTGTAGGGGAGGGCCATTGTCTGAGTGGACAAAAGGGGTCGTGGAAGGAGGAGGGCAGGCAACCTGAAGGCATATCAGCATATTCTTTTGTGCCAAGTCATTCCCCTTGGTATTGTTTATGCTTGGACACAGATAATCCCCCCACAGCAAATCAACTGGAACATTCCGCCCCCCAAGTTCACCGGTTCAACTCAAAAGCAATTATGTTGAACACTGAGCACAGTACTCGCAGTGTTATTTCATGAAGTTGATCTGTTTCTTAGGGCCCAAGAAAGGGTCACAACTAAAAACAGTTTGATACTATGCAGAATGGTTTGGATCACTTTCTGCCACATTTCCATTATTTTGTGATGTTTACGGGTGATTTTTAAGACTCCTTTATTAAGTCAAAAAACAAAAGTCATTTACTGAAAAGTCCACAAAAATAAATACTTTTTAAATAAATGATTAGTATACTGTATTCTGAATATTTTTTCATGCTTTATGCTTTATAAACATCTTCAGATTTCCTTTGTGTTGTCTTGCATAGATGATCGTTCCATAACCTTGTGTAAAAATACCCTGAACAGCAGCACAAGCATAAGTTATTGGCCCAATCCAGCTCCTTTTAATTTAAATCAGTTAAGTCAAGGCCTCCCTGGTTCCCTCCCTCTGCTCCCACACTGGCCCTATACACACACACACACACACACACACACACACACACACACAGAGCATTCCAGGCAGCTCCTTAGAGCCAGTCAAGGGTGATCAGAGGCACGCTCCTAAATAAACATGACGCCTGCCGACCGGGGGCCTTTCATTAGCCAGCAGCCCGTGGCCTGGCGCGTGGCAGCCGGATCGATAAGGCAGTCCCCCCGCCCCTCTCTCTCTCTCCCTCCCTCCCTCTCTCTCTCTCTATCTCTCTCTCTCTCTCTCTCTCTCTCCCTCTATTTATTTACCAGCCAGCGTGGCTGAGTTGTCTTTTTTTAATAACCAGGGCCGCCTGTTTAACTGCTTTATTCGGGCCCAGTGTGAGACCATCTGGTCCCCCTGTCCTGTAAGTCTCTCCTAAAGCACAGGCCTGACAAGCAAGAGATATGTCAATGCAGTCGGCAGCACAAAGCAACATCTGCCGCGCCTGACACCCACTATTGTATGGCCATTTAATCTGTTCCCCCACCTCCTCCCCTTAACGGCACACAACAGTCCCTGGTATTATGTTTTGCCACTCAATTAGCATTATCATCCCGCTGAAATAGAGGCCAATTTACCTTTAATGACATCATTGTTAGATGAGTGACAGCGGTCGGGCGCGGCGGCTATCGCTAGATAAACGGAGCGCCGGCCCCTGTCTCCCCCACTGGCCGTCACAGAGGCAGCCCGAGCTCTGCCGCTCCCCCGGCCAGCCAATCACGGCGCGTCGACACCTCTCCGCCTCGGCCCCTCTCCGCCACCAACATTGTTTCCTCCAGTTCACCGAGGCAGTGTGCTGGAAAATTGAGTCCAGATTCATTAGGTTTCCAGTGTGCCGCTCGAGTCAGTTAAATTGATACATTTCCTAACAAAATTGAAGTGCTTTTGTGCTGCCTGCGGATGGCTGGTGACCTGGCTCGGCCCAGCGAGCAGCCCAAGCAAGCTGATGGATCCATTAGACCGCTTAGACTGCTTATTCCTCCCCCCCCCCATATCTGACTGACACTGTAAATCTGAACCAATTTCAGACTCTAATCACCATTACAAACCCCCTTTCCACTGTCCATTTGTTACTCTGCAATTCGAATACACTGCCCAGATTGGTCCAGAAATCCCCCACTTTGACGGAGCCAGCCTTTGGCTGCCGGCTTCCTGTGGCTAAATGGTTCATGACTGGGGAGAGGGGCCCTTTGGTCCTTTCAGGAGGAGAGGAGAGGGACGCTCGGGCGGAGCAGAGCGGAGAGACCGGGGGAGGGGGGGGCTTGTGACCACTACTGCGGCCACCGGGGGACCAGGGGTGAGACTGAGCGACCGAGGACGCACCCAGCAACACACACCAACACCAACAAGGCCTTCCACAAGTCACCTCAGATGTACAGGAAATTAAAATGAGAAAACAAACTAGGGAAAAAAGAGGAAAAAAAAAAAGAAAAAGAGGAAAAAGAGTGAGAGAGTGTGTGTGTGTGTGTGTGTGTGTGTGTGTGTGTGTGTGTGTGTGTGTGTGTGTATGGGGGGGGGGGGGGGGGGGCGACTGTGAAATTCTGGCGGATGATGGGCAAGGCTGAAGGCCATGCTGGCGGCGCTGAGGGAAGGCTGTCCTTTGAATAACAATCACTATTTTAACACCTCCCAAACATTTCCTCATCCGGCAGGCCATTTTGACTTGTGCTTTTATCTGCTCACTCAAGCACAGCACTCAGCCCCGGCTGGGGGATATTATTTTCCTGTTGGCCCCCGTCATATAACTCTGCTTAATATGCACTCTATAATTTAAGACACTCGAATAATAACCAGAATACTCTCACACTCGCCGAGGCCACATGCTATTTCTATTTTATCAACCTTCAACTTCGCTCAACTTCTCCGGGTTCATCTGTCCATGCATTAGCATGTTTACCTAAAAAAAACAAAAAAAAAACACACACGACACGACACAAACAAACAATGGCGAAGCGCTGGAGAAAGCGAAGAGAAATGCAAGACAAGGGCCATTCATTATTAATGCCTCCTCAAATACAGGCCATTCAGTCGCGCCGTCCCTGCTCACACACTCATGTTCTGTGCACCATCCAGCTCACTCATCAAGCGCCGTGTGTCTAATTACCGTTGCCCCCCCCCCCTCCCCCCCCGGATCCTCCAAGTGCAGTGGAAACACATTTTAATTGATATTGAGATGTTTATGCCCTCAGAAAGTAATTAAGATTTTCAATTAATCCTGTCTTAATTTCTGGACATCTTGCCTGCGTGTCCTTGAGCGTCCAGCGATTAATTCCCCAAACCTTTTTCAGAGGGGGAAAAATTGAAAGAACTTCAATTTCTCCCGTGTTGAATCGCACAGCCCTGTAAATGACCTCATCCAAGGCTACATCAACATTTAAATTAAAGCAGATTGCAACTCAATTAAATAAAAATCAAGGTGGCATCATCGCCCGCACCCCTAGGGTCACCGGAGATGTTGCCGCCATGTTTCCCATTCTTCTCTCATTATGTGGCTGTATGTGTAAAGGTGTCTGAAAGAGAAATAAAGAAAGAAAGAAAGAAAGAAAGAAAGAAAGAAAGAAAGAATGAGAGAAGGAGGCTTCTCTCACACAATAAGACCTGTATGATAGCAGATGCTCTCTGCTTTATGAAGGTGTGTGCATAGAGGCTGCTGTGTCTCGGCTGTTTGGACCAGGGGCTCCCAAGTAATCAATACCGTGGTTCCATAAGAATCAATTAAACAGCCCACTCGCTGAAAGTTCACCCTCCACAGGGGAGAGCAGAAGTAATGAGTGCGCTGACCTCCCTTCCTCCCTCCATCTCTCTCTCTCTCCCTCTCCTCCTTTCTCTCTCTCCCACAATGGCTTGTTTTATTTCCACTTGTTTTATTTGTTCAAGCAGCACAGCATACTGTAATGCACACACACACACACTCACGCACGCATGCACGCACGCACACAAACACACACGCGCACGCACGCACGCACGCACACACACACACACACGCACACAAACAGACATACACACACACACACACACACACACACACACACACGCACGCACGCATGCACACACACACACACACACACACACATACACACACACACACGCATGCAAGAACACATGCACACACACGTGCACACACTGGTGCATAGTGTCCACATAGTAAGTCACAACCACCTCTCCATATCCTCATACTCGTTGATTAGCCTAAAGTCATCCCAGTGTGTTCTCAGCAAAGTGAAAATAAATAATGAAAAAAACGTGTGGTCCGGATATTTCTTTAGGGAGAAGGAAGCAGCTCCCTAACGTCTATTATGAGCTCCATGCCCTCTCACTACTCCCGGACACACACAAATATATGAAATCAATGTGACAACACTTTGGCCTGTAAAACCCTCTGTTGCCATGCAAAGAGATGAAAAGAGAGAAAGAGTGTCTTAAAAGAGAGAGAGAGAGAGAGAGAGAGAGAGAGAGAGAGAGAGAGAGTGCATGGGGGAAGGGGGAGGAAGAAAAAGGAACAATTCATCCTCGCTGGCCTCTCGGTGATGTTTTCCTCGCACGTAGAATCACCTGCCCATCTAGGCCACAAAAACGACTGCTTGGGGATTATGGTGACATAATCATGGCTCTGGCCTGAGAGTGCGGGCTGAATAGGCTTGAACCCTCTTTGCCACCCGGAGATAACATTTGTCACTGGGGCTCCCCTGCTCCTCATTCATAGATTAGTGGACTGCCGCCTTTCAGGACGTGAAATAGCTTTGGCACAGCATCCTGTTTATTTTCACCACCCTACCTCAACCCCACAGCAACACACTACACCCCCCAACACACCAAATAATACAGACCTCCCTGGAAGAAGAGGAGCATCTTGTTTCTTTCTTGAGAGTGTCATCCCTGGTCCTGACTGCCGTGTGCATGTAGTTCAGCGCCTTCCTTTGTCTGGCAGGGGCTTTAGGAGATGGGAGGGGGGGCTGAGAATCAGTCCCAAAATGTGTGGCTTGAGCCAGATCCGCAGCTCATGCAAAAAGGGGAAAAAAGCTCTAAGGTCTCATTTAATACCTTGACATCATGTTACCCTGTTAAGCAATGAGAAATGCCCACAAAGGGGGATAGTTCATTTGGAATAACACACTCCTGGGCACATTAAGCAATTTTTTGCCCACACAATCACTCTATCACTGGAAGAAATGAATAGGCCTTCCTCCAAAAAAATGGAGTCAACTTATTTAATCTCTGTAACACTCTCCTATAAAAATAGAAAAAAAAAAAAATATTGGTGCACATAGGGTCACTTCAATAACCAGTATAGCACTAACTGGTTTGACAAGCTCATACAGACAAACTAAACCCAGCATTTATTTTCAATTGTCCCACACAGACAGTGCAGTTTACAGAAGGCATCATCTGGCCCGCCGCCTCAGTGAGGAACTTTAATCAGAGCCAACAGTCCTCGCTGTCTCGACTTAAAGAGATTCTTTGCATCTTGAAAGGGCAAGAGTGTAAATGGGATGTGACATTTTATTTGTGCATCACTCCACTCGTCCGCTGTAAATAAATAAATATCAGACCCATGACAGGCAGAAGACTGCCCTCTCTACATTACTCTTGCTGGTTAACTGTCACACCATTAAATCCCCCCCACCCCTTCCTCTCTCTGTCTTTTTCTCTCTCTGACATGTCAGCTCTTCTCCCTGATTGGTTAAGAGATGTAAAGTGAGGGAGTACTTGCCAAACAGTTTCCGAAAGCATGAAATTGACATTGTGAATCACATGTGACATGGTGACTTCTCAGCCAGTGGGTAATTGATCGGCATTTAGGGCCACGAGGGGCGGAAGTCGGGCAGCGGCGCTCAACGTGCCCCCCCCCCACCCCCGACTGCGCACGCGGTGTGGTGTGGTGCGTCCGCTCCTGCCGGCCCCTGCCGGCCCCTGCCGACGCCTCACTCCTTCCCCTTCCTGTGCTCTTCACGTTCTTTTATTTTTCCCTCCTGCCTGCCGCTGATTTCATCTTCAATTTCCACCTGAGGTGTATGAAATTCAGTGGGCTCGCCGATATCACACTCTGCAAGTGAGACCCTAGTTAGAGTGCTTTCATGTGGTGGATCTCTCCATTCAGCCTAATTAAATTGAGCTTTTTAATCTGGCTCCTTTAATCCGGAGTCTTGTGCGCGGGGACCAGGGTGATGTGATTTTGAAAGGGAGCGCTCTTGATTCACAAAAACATTCTTATCTCTCTCCTTCTTTTCTCTCTCTCTCTCTCTCACTCTCTCGCTCTCTTTTTTGCTTTTCAAATACAACTGGAGAGTGTGGTTTGTGCACTTAAGAAGACAACAATAAGATCTTTCAGCCTGCCGCTGCTTTTGAGTGGGGAGAAGCAGAGAAAAAAAAAACAAATTCATTCAAATGACTTGGAAGAAATGCATAGAATCTCCAAGTGACAGGGTATTTAATAAATGCTAACTTTGAAATCTTACAGACGAGAATGAAATAAACACATTTCAGGCTATAACCTTCGAGTCATGCCACTCAAACATTTCCTTTGCATGGGGAATGTTCTGAATTGACTTAAACTTTGCAGATGCCAAATGAAGTGCGCTTGATGTCTCCGAAAGCTTTACATCATGTAATACTATTGAGACAAACTTCATGGTGCCAACTGGGGATTTGGCTGGGACACATTTTAATTCTCTCCCCTCTTATCTTGTGAGCACATTTGGGCTGTTAAACCTGACACGAGGTAAAATGGAGAGGGGAAATAAATACTATTGTCCTCTCTGGATGGGTTGCATTCACACTTGCCCATGTTAAAGTACATAAGGATATTGGAGGAGGTGGTAGTGGTCGGTAAGCTTGAAACATCAAAGGCAATAAGTATCCACTTCCCTTCCACTGTCTTATACCACTGCGCAGGGAATTCATGCAGGTCGGTCTTTAAGATCCTGATCGGGGTGGAGGTCGATAAGGCTTGTTCTAGCTGGGTATCCAGAGATAGGGGTCTTACCTGCGAGTCATTTTCAGCATGATCGGCCTTATCTGGGTTCAGCCCGGCTCCCCTGGTCACTCTCTGCCTCTGTTTAACACCACGCCTCACCCCTCTTCACTACCCCACATCTTACCCAAGCGCTTCCCTGGATGCTTGTTTGCAAGGGATTAGACTGATTTTTTCTTCTCATCTCATTTTCTTCCCTCTTGTTTGTTTTGTCGCGCCGTCCAGATTTGGCGACATCGCTGCTCAACTCGTCGCCAATGCCATGGTTGTAATCAACACAGGATAGTTGCCAAGACACATTAGCACACATAAACCTGCACAAACCAGGTTGTGTAAACATGGACGAGTGGCTCCCGAACAAGGTCCATGGCAGAGAGAGAGGGGGACGGACGGATGGAGCGATGTGGTTAAGGTCAAATGAAAATACCTTATGCAAAAACAGCATTGCTATAAAGGAGGCAGAGGGAGAGGGAGAGGATGGGGAGAATTAAACTAGCCAAGAGATCATCGCCATGAGATTCCGCCTGCTCGGATGGCACTGGAAATGAATGGAAGAATGAATCTTTTAGGCAATTACCTCGTTAGATTGAGAGCAGAGTTCCATAATTTATCAGGCTGTCGAGATTAAAGTAATCCACAACACAGAAACTAAAGAGCTGATCTCATAATGGATATTTTAATCATGTCCCTCGAAAAGAAAGAAGAGCCTATTAACTCCCCATTTCAATTTATAAATAAGAATATATATATATATAATTTTTTTGCACCTCTGTCTGAAATTACCAAGGCATCCCACAAGATATTTTAGTGGATTATATTGATGCTTTAAAATAAATTAAACCAGAAACAGTTTCAGACTAAAGCTATTACATATTCTATGTCATTTTTTTTTTGCACATCAACTTTTCAGTGAGCAGTAAGACCCTTCGAAAAGAGTGAGATTCTAACTGGCACATATTACATGCATTTGGAACGAGGCGCTACTTGGACTACACAGCTCTGAAAAATCCCCAAAAGAGCTTGACAAGTGACAAGTGTATTGACGTGAAAAAAAAATAAGACGAGCTACACATCAACATTTATTTAAGTGTTGGACATTGCGAACGGATAAATAGCCTGTTGAGGATCGTTTCTATGACAGCGAGGCAGGTTTACCAGGTATATTTACACCTTTGTCTCGGGAGGACCGGCTTTATTTCAGGACCCTATGAGAACCCCAGGGTGGACATAACAACAGTGTATGACACGAACAGTCCCTTCACTCATTTACACCGTCACCCATAAACACAGTTCAAAGCCTGGCGTCTCGGGGGAAATGTGTGATATCTGGGGCCTTTAACATCACACAGTGTCTTTAACGTCTGATGCCTCTTAATCTACATCTAAAAAATACCCGTTTGCTGCTGTCTTTGTCTAGAGCCTTGCGCTGAACGGAAACCTTGTTTGCGAAAGTGCGACGCAATCCTTTGGGTTTGATTAGGGTATCAGGGAACACCAAATGATGCGTCTCTAATCCATTCTTCCGAATCGAGACACATTACGCACCCAAATAGACCAAATGAGTCTGTACACCTTCATTCAGATTTGTCCATCATGAAGTAAACAAACAACAGCGGGGTGGGAATTGGGTGTGCTGGGCCCCCCGGAGCCCCACTCCAGGGACCAGCTACAGGGACTTCTCCATAGTTACTGAACGGCAACCGGGGACACTGGGTTCCCATCGGAAATTGATCCAGGTTGCCAAGCTTTAACAACAGCACAGAGGAAATACGTGGATTGGGAGAAGGGGGAAAAACATACATACGTACACGGGCAGAGTTTTAATCAAAACAAGAAGCCTGCGCGTGTAACGTATCAGGCACAAGTAGCCGTGGTCATTAAAGGTCACTGTCACAGGCCTTTTGGTAATCTTCCTAATCAAACATTACTCAAATGATACAGTCATATGTGTGGCCAAGAAATGCAGGGGAGAATGTGTTGTCGTCCCCTTTATCGACACCTGGCCGTGACACTCACTTCAGTGGCCACAATGTTATTTCTTTGAGAAGATAGTGCCGTGTGAATATATAGATACACATTTGTGTGGGCCTGTGTGTGTGTGTGTGTGTGTGTGTGTGTGTGTGTGTGTGTGTGTGTGTGTGTGTGTGTGTGTGTGTGTGTGTGTGTGTGTGTGGGTGTGTGTGTGTGTGTGTGTGTGTCCTGGAGATGGAGATGTGTGATTATGTTGGCCAGTCCTATATTGTGCCGAGAATGAAATGATCTGATCTTTAAAAGGCTATTGTGGATTTATATGGGGAAAATAGCCATATTATCATATGGTGTCTCTTTGGTTTCTCTGAGTCAAAGTCATATCCGATGATGATTGGCTTTTTGTGAGGTGTTCTGATGGGAAAAAAGTCAAGGCCATTGCTTCCCCATCTCCATCTCGCATTGCATTGGCATACGCGGCTCAATGCACCCCAGTTTTGGCCAAAATTGAAGAGCTTACACAGAGGAAAATAAATAGATGGTTGAATAGCAATCGCCGGTGCCCCTGAACCTTTTATCAGTGGGAATCTAACCGCCGTGCTGTTTCAGAATTTCAGTTTAGCTTCCGATTAAGGTATGTCCCAGCATTTTATTCCCTACATCTCTATGCTTCATAGCTTTCAAAGACTTCTGGGTAACTGCCTATTATCCGACAGTTCCACTCCACTGACCCTGCCAATAAAACTTTTCATATCCCAATAAATGAACTCGATCGGCGCGTTCTAAACATTTACACTGCGCTAACAGATCATCTCCAGACCTTGGAATTGGCTAAATTCCCTTTTCCTGATGAATATATAGAAGGAGATTAGAGATATGATAGCTTTTCAGATTGCTGCGCCCAGAGAAATTAGTTTAGTGAGCGTTTACAGAGGCTAAATTGGAACCATTAAATAGCGGATTGAATTGATGGCACATTCATTGTCTCTCCATCGGTATCACTGTAAAATCAATTAAGCGTCACTTTCCCATTCCCAATAAAGTATGATTGTCAGCCACGCTTGGCTACAGGAAACCCTGACAGTCCCTCACACTGGAACACCATGTGAAAACAAATGTGTGTGTGTGTGTGTGTGTGTGTGTGTGTGTTTATCTTGCTCTCTCTGTTTCTCAGTGTGTGTGTGTGTGTGTGTGTGTGTGTGTGTGTGTGTGTGTGTGTGTGTGTGTGTGTGTGTGTGTGTGTGTGTATGTGTATGTGTGTGTATGTGTATGTGTGTGTGTGTTTGTGAAAGGGGGGGGGGGGGGCATATGATAGCAAATCGTGACCTGTAATTGTGTGGGGAAAGCACAATTGTCTTCATCAAAAGCCAAATGTGCACGGTATGGGCTATTAGCTTGAAATACTGCTTAGGCCATCTGGAGAGAAACTCATGGATTCTTCTCCCACCTCCAAACCCCCACCCCACCCACCGCTCTCTAATGTCATGATGTTTCTGAAGGACAGAATGGGATGTTTATTGAATCTTTATTATTATTGTTGTCTGAGCACCCTGTGATTTTGTATACGGTGGCATTTTTACAGCAAACTCTCCGATGGGGAGATTACGTGCAAGGGAGAGTGTCTCCTCTCGCATGCAGAGGCATGCTGTGACTAATGCGTGGCATTATTTTGGCTCCTCTCTCGCCAGTCACCGTAGCCCATGAAATACAAATGTGAAAATCAAAATAGAGGCGTTATTGCGCTATTTCTTTTTTATAGCGCGGCGGATGCTCCCAATATGAAATGAAGAGCAGAAATG
Organism: Alosa sapidissima; assembly: GCF_018492685.1. Lineage (NCBI taxonomy): Eukaryota > Metazoa > Chordata > Actinopteri > Clupeiformes > Clupeidae > Alosa > Alosa sapidissima. The sequence continues at coordinate 29,235,410 of NC_055959.1, forward strand.
TCACATTCATGTGGGAAATGAGAATGCAGTAATATGGACCCGTGTTGAGATGGCAATCAACCACCGATCGTACAATTGGTATTTCTTTGCACCCGAGTCTACAAGGTGTTTGTTTATTTTACTGCAACCAACCAGATCCCAGAAAACAAAGAGTTTCAGAATTGAAAAAAAATCCCAATTAATGAAGATGAAATGGCAAAAGTAGGTGACTGTTGCAGATGAAGCTAATGACTGACCAACACATGCTTTGAAACTGTCCTCTCATTAAGGATGTTTGAGGCAAACGTACAAACTTCTCAACATGATACAATGCCTGCCTCAGTTTAAACTTAGTAATTTATAATGACTTTGATCACCAATTAAGTTCTAGTGAAATAAGTTATAAACTAAAGTCATGTCATTTTTATTTGTTTTAGAGGCCACAGAGACAGTACTGTAAGGTATGTCATATAAAATGAATGATAGTCAGATAGAAGTGCACATATTATTTTTAGTCTTCTTAATATTTGAAAATTCAAATAGGAATCATTGTCTTACCTACTCATTCTCTGGAAAGTAGAAGATATATTGATAATTAACATTTATATTTATATTTATATTTAATAGTGTGTCATCTTGAGCATCACACAGTGTTTTATTGATATTATTCACAACTTTAAAGGTCACATAAAACTCAAAAGTGACACACCTAAGTACAAATCTCAGTTAAGAGTAAGTGTGAACAATAACCTCAGATACAAAATCATAAAAGAGAACACAGTTGCTAAATTACAGTAAGTACTTCCAAGTGTATTGAGCCCATTTCATCAGATCTGCTGGTAGTGTCATCTGTCCCTTAATAATCTTAAACAATCTGTGTTTGAGGAATATGTTTAGAGATGGTCAGCTGTTCTCGTTTCTGCAGGCAAATCAAACAGCATTACGCCTGTCAATTTGCCAGAGGCGTTGCTGGAGCGTCCTCTGAGATCGGGACTTTCATCTAATTTTGCCTTCTAATGAAATCAAAACGAGAGCCGTGCCCGCTTCACACACCCCCCCCCCCCCCCCCACCTTTCTCTTTCCCCAAGAATCCTATTATCTTTACATTGACTGAGCCTTCAGCAGCAGATTGCCCAAAACAAATGCCATGGGGTTTTTTTCTTACCCCGTGTGTGAGACATATGGGTGTGCCAGGACTGTGAGTGGCTTCATCATTGCATATGCTGCGAGAGTGATGGAGGAGATGACATGCAGATTGACGCCAACGTGGGTCCATAACAGATGAAGACCCAGGGAGGACCCCAGGCCCAGTGTTGAGTTTGAACAGTCTGGGCGAGAGAGAGAGAGAGAGAGAGAGAGAGAGAGAGAGAGAGAGAGAGAGAGAGAGAGAGAGAGAGAGAGAGAGTTATTAATTGGTGGGTGATTAATATGTTTGTGCGAGGCGTTGCCAGGATACTGCAAGTAGTAACCGATGCTCCTCGCCATCTCCTCCTCATGTTCCAACACCCAAACGACGAGAACTAGCCACACCGAAAAGCTCATTAGAGGATGAAAATAAGATTGTCCACTCAAATGGAAACGAATGCAGAGTGTGGCGAGCATATCAACACACTGTGTCTCACGCTTTTTTATTTTTTTCCCCCTCTAACTTTGCCACATCCAACTGAAGCCTTATGGCTAAGAGGCGGACCCAGTATGTTCCACTCACTGAGGAACTGAGTGCCATCGTGTCTTGGCCTTGTTTCTCCACATGCCTTTGGCATACTCCAGATGCCTTCTTTGGCATCTCAGAGATGAGACCTGGCGGCCAGGCACCACCTCCACCACCGTCTCCGTCCCTGAGAAAGCTGTGCTTGAGTGGGGTGAGAAGGGACTTGTGGTGGGGGGTTGGTTTTGGGTTTCGTGTGAGATTGACGACGGGGGTCGGGGGCTGGTGGGGCGGGCGTATCGGCTCCGGGGTCAGAGGGACACCTCAGGCAGCGCATCGTCCGTGGACCAGCTGAGGAAGCCTTTAATGTCAGCGAGACGGCCGTGGGTGACGAAGGTGAGAAGGGCCGGCAGCACGCTTTCTCACGAACCTGACTGACCTAGGGAAGAGAGAGAGAGAGAGAGAGAGAGAGAGATGGCCTGTCCATTTCACATGGAGACATCTGATGTTCAGGGCCTAGCCAGCAGAGTGAAAAAGTGTATGAGAGAGAGGAAGAGATGGTGAGAAAGAGAGAGAAAGAGAGAAAGAGAGGAAGAGATGATGAGAAAGAGAGAGAAAGAGAGAAAAAGAGAGGGGAAGAGATGGTGAGAAAGAGAGAGAAAGAGAGAAAAAGAGAGGGGAAGAGATGGTGAGAAAGAGAGAGAAAGAGAGGGGAAGAGATGGTGAGAAAGAGAGAGAAAGAGAGAGAAAGAGAGGGGAAGAGATGGTGAGAAAGAGAGAGAAAGAGAGAGAAAGAGAGGGGAAGAGATGGTGAGAAAGAGAGAGAAAGAGAGGGGAAGAGATGGTGAGAAAGAGAGAGAAAGAGAGAGAAAGAGAGGGGAAGAGATGGTGAGAAAGAGAGAGAAAGAGAGAGAAAGAGAGGGGAAGAGATGGTGAGAAAGAGAGAGAAAGAGAGGGGAAGAGATGGTGAGAAAGAGAGAGAAAGGAGGGCCCGGTGTTGTGCTCTGTCCACAGGTGCAGCACAGATGCCAGGGGAGCGGGAGGGAGAGCAGGAGGAGCGAGCGCTGCACTGGGCCGCACCCCAGGGCCACAGGGGACTCCAGCCTGGACCGGGGGAGCAGGAGGAGGAGGAGCAGGAGCAGGAGGAGGAGACGGCTCAGAACTCCCACCACTCGCGGAGTCCCCACATCTGTTTCTCCACCCCGTCCCTCCAGCCGTAATTACCCCATGTAGGGAGCAGATGACCCAGTCAGTGGCACACCCAAGCCCAGCACCAGCACAGTGTGTGTGTGTGTGTGTGTGTGTGTGTGCGGGAAGGGGGGTGGGGTGGGGTGGGGGGGGGGGGGGGGGGGGGGGGTGGTTCATGGGGCTCTGCCTCGCAATTTGGGCACCAGATTGGATGATTGACACCTTTGGACATTTTTGCCATGTTACTTAGAGATTATGGCAAACACCTAATTTTGCCGACACTAATGCATTTTTGGAGGTATCTATACATAAGATAACAACTATAAATATGAACATATACTGCACACAAGTAATAATATAAATATATAAATATTCAGAGTGGCCCCATTTCCAAGAAGAGATTTTTCCTCAAAACAACAAACAGCTCATTAAAATAAGTAAATGCAAAAACGAAATGTGCAGCTGAATGCATTTCCAACTAGGGCCAGGCACATAGTGTTTTCTAGAGTCACATAATTACAGGAGTCCACATTATCAGATGGAGAGACACAGATAAAAGCTCAGAGTGGCGGTAATGGAAATCTGTTTGGAGAGGTGTGGACTCTAATATCTAATTTTGCCTAATAAACTATAACTGATTTAATCTCCACCTTATCAGGCCAAGATTTCGCCACTTTCCCTTTTAATTGGCTATTTTGTAATCCCGATTCCCGACGGGGCTTGTGGTCTGTCTCTCCCTCCAGAGAGCACGCGTGAAATCAGTTTGAAATGGTGTGTCAATCTCATTCTGAAGTGGCCATCTGGCCGGCATACAGGAGTGGCGGAAGGCACCGCGAGCCACGGGGTCTCAGCCAGGCAATCAGTGGCAGCTTTCTACAATGTGTTAATGCAAATTTATTAGAGATTTCCTATCGGTCCCTTTAATCTGCCCTGCCTGAGTCGCCGCCGAGCAGCAGAGACAGCCTGGACACAGGCAGCACACACACACACACACACACACGTGTGTAGTACACACGCACACACACACACACACACACACACACACACACACACACACACACACACACACACACATGTGTAGTACATACACAAGTACATACACATACATATAATATATCTATCATGTACTATGTGTATAAACATAATGCACAGACATACATACAGACTTGCATACATACATACATACACACTCACACACACATGCATACAGGTACATATAAGTACAAATGTGTATTAACAACAAACACACACACACACACATACACACTCCTGCATACAAAGGAGATTTGAGAGACCTAGCACTTCAGTTCCTCTATGTGAGATGACTGGTAGCCCTCATGAATAAAACATTAAAATACAGACATGTGAACACATTCCCACCCATACATGTTGTGTGTTTAAGGCAGTGACAGTTCATTTCTCCATGTGTGGTTTTTAAATAGTCCCTCTACGTGTGACCAACTAACACATAGGTAACTTAATTCAGCACAATTTGTAATAGCATTGTTACAGATCTCATTCCCTTATCCCCGGCGCACACAGAATGGTTTAATTTGAGCTTAACTCCACACCTGTATCTAATCTCACTTCAAATGGTGTGCCATTACACGTCCTTATGATATTCTGGGTGATGTGGAAAAAGACTGTGTTTGTTTTTGGATCTGTGGTTTAGCAATGATTGGTGCAAGCAGAAAAAAAATCACCTAATTTGCTCAGTTTTGTCTTTTTTTTTCTCTCGAAGCTCATCTATTGAGAGCGTACCATAATGCTATCAGTCTCAGTGAATTTAAAGCAATTAAACGTACACACAGGCCAGCAGTCCTCTCAAAGTTACATTATCATATCTGCGTAAGGCAGGAAAAGGGATTTGTGAAAGTATGTATGCTGAACAGCAGCTCCATGCAAACCTTTGATTTCATTTAAACTTGAAATGTTCTTTAACAAAAGCGGAGAACTGCTGGATAAAGAAATGGAGAAAATACTTTCCCATTATTTTTAATTGGACAAGTGCTTTTACTCTGTCGAGAGCGAGGCTCCGAGAGATAAGTCAAGTGAGCTTTTCAGGCGAGACCAAAAAATAACTTTCTTTTGCAGTTTAAAGGGCTAAGATTTAAGTTTTTTTGTTGAATGATGATGGAAAGAGGCCTTTGTAAACAAGACTCCCAGGCTATGATGCTCCGAAGTCTCATAAAATCGGGAACTTGGGCTTGTTCTGTTGAATCATTCAATAATAGTGCGCTATTATCAGTGTTGCCGTGTCGTCTCAAGTTGAAATTTCCATTGATAAAAGCATGATAGAACGAGGCAGGCCCCTTTCTTATAACCAACTCAGCCATGGTTTCCGGAAACAATAAGAGGAGCAGTCGCGAGATACTGCACAAGTCAATATGACATTAATCAGTATGAAGGACATTTTAAATGGTGAACTGTTGCAATCCGGCTATCGTGGTGGAGTGACTCCAGTGCAAACACACTCATCCAGCCTGGCAGAGGTTAGGAGAGGTAGAGAGAGAGAGGGAGTAAGAGAGAGAGAGAAAAACAGAGAGAGAGAGAGAAAGCCCCGGCATTATTGCGAGGCTCTTCCTAGGAGCTATGGAGGCTGTCATTAATCCCAACTGTCTGTAAAATTGAAGTAATAAAAAACCCACTCACTGCACATCAAATATCGCCGTCGTGGCGATGCACCCAGGAAAAACACAGATCCTCCAACAAATAAAGAGATTTATCTGTGATTGTTTCAGTTAAGATTCCTGGGCACCCTGTGTTCCCTTTGTTATACATGAGAGAGACATTACACCCATGGCAGCACATGACCTCATTTGCCGAGGAGGAGAAATTTAATTAACAAGGCAAACATTGTCTGTGACAATGCCTCTGCTGAGACACTGCACTGGCGTATAGCTGCCACCTTTTCAAGACCGTCCAAAATGCTATCACCACAGCCCGATAACCAGCCCCCTCCACCACTCCCCAACCATCCAACCCCCCCCCACACACACACACACACACCTGCAAAACAAAACAAACAAAACATTCAAACAGTAGTGCTCAGTATTGAATTGTAGTCAATATTTTTTAGAAACTGAAGGACTACCCCTCCCCCTCAAACAGCCCTACCATACCAATAAGAGAATAAACACAGCATAATAATTGCTCCAGCACCCGTCCCCCACCCCACCCCACCCCCAGTCCCCCACCGCAGCAGTCAACCAACCACTTGCTCATGAAAAAAAGATGTGTTGAGTTTTGGGCACCCGTGCCAGCTGAGCTGACAATATGCTGCTGGTCTGCAGCCACATAAAAAGAGTGGAGGGACCCTCCGTGGCCTCTGCATCATAAAGCCACCGAGTCCTTTTGTGTGTGTGTGTGTGTGTGTGTGTGTGTGTGTGTGTGTGTGTGTGTGTGTGTATGTATGCGTGTGTGTGTGTGTGTGTGTGTGTGTGTGTGTGTGTGTGTGTGTGTGTGTGTGTGTGTGTGTGTGTTTGTATGCGTGTGTCCCAACTAGAAAGTGTTAAAAATGGACACTGGATGGACAAAAATGGACACAGAGATGTGCGGTCTGTGCTAGTGGGCACTGGGCAGGGAGGGGGTTGGGGTTTGTGGGGGGTGGCAGCAGAACCCTGCCTTATGATGGGTATTCATCTGTGAGAAGAGTCCATTGAGCTATATTTAGGAGGCCCCCCTCTTGGCTTCATGGGTAGTGGACAGGACGAGGTAACATGGACTAATGGGGACGAGGCCTGGCCCTGGAATCACCGCCATCTATGCCGTGATAAAACATCCAAGTGTTTTGTTGCTGTTGTTATTGTTGTTGTTTTTATCGTTACTTGCCCAGGAACAGGAGCCTCCAGCCCTTGTCCATAAATACACACCTAGCTCAGCCGCGCTAAATGGAAACCCCCCCCATGTAGCGTCGTGTCATACCGCTGCAGTGCCTCCATGTCACGGATTAACACTTCCCAAATGCTAACATTTATCTATTGTCCTGTCTAGTTCAATATCTCCAGCGGAGGGAGTAGATTTTTTTTGTCGTCGGCTGAGGGTGGGGACCAAGCAATCACAGCGAGCCGCTCTGCAGACACACACTCCAGGGTGGTGGCGGTGCATCTCCTTTCTTTAGGGTGATTTGTGTCTTACTGAGGAATGGGACGAGGGGACCACTGATTGATTGTGATGGGTATGACGGTTAACCTTCATTGCCTCTCCCTCTCTTGTGTGTGAGTGTGTATGTACATGGGGAAACGCCTTGTGTGAATAGTAAATGCCTTCCACGGTATATACAAAGATACACACCCAGACACACACACACACACACACACACACACACACACACACACACACACACACATACACACACATACACACACACACACACATACACCCACGTGTGCAAGGTCTTTTTTTCACCCATTATTGCAAGAGCAATGCCTCAACAGCCCAAGCAATAACAGAGCCGGTGCCCCATTAACCAGCCTCCCATTCATGCTAATGATTTGCGCCATTACTCTTTCACTGGCTTTGTCTACTGTGCCATTTCTGTGACTTATGACACCATATATAACATGGTATCATGTTGGATGTAGAGCATGCTTATTATGATAGAAGGTGCAAAAACAGAGGAGTGCACAAAAAAGCATCACGGCAGCACAGAGGTGTTGATACTTTATTTATTTTGTTCTCTTTTGGATTATCCAGTGCGAAGGCATGTAATTGGGTCTGCGATAATATTAAAACTCGTGGCTAAGAGAGAGAGAGAGAGAGAGCGGCATCAAAAAAAGGCAGAAAGCACAGCAAAACAATTTTAAGCCTAATTTGGTATGAGACATGATTGGCCCAGTGGCGGCACGCAACACAGTCAATTACGATAAGGATTAAGCGCGCGCAATCAAAAGATAGAACAAGATAATGTGGCAAGATACATTTGGAAACACAAGCAATTAATTGAGGAAGCATGACACACGAAGCCGCTAAAGACGAAGGAGGAGAGGGGGCTTCAACACTTCATCATTATTAATGACAAAGACGACTGATTTTTCCCAACTCTCTCTCTCTCTCTCTCTCTCTCTCTCTCTCTCTCTCCCCTCTCTCTCTCTCTCTGTCTTTCTCCTCCTCCTCCTGCCCTCCCCCATCTCTACCCCCTCTGCAACCCCCAACACCACCCCCACACACTTCCGTCTAACCCCCCTTGCTCTTGCCATCGTCTGCGTCCATACTGGGGGAGAGAGAGGGGGAAAGAGAGAGAGAGAGAGAGAGAGAGAGAGAGAGAGAGAGAGAGAGAGAGAGAGCATGCCTTATGTTTTGGGGAGGCCAGACGGAGCTGTCAGGGAGCCGTCCAGCTTGCATGGCCGCTGTCTATTACTCATGTGACTAGTGAACCCACGAGGCAGAAAATGACTGAGTTCACAAGGTGATTAATGAGCTCCCGGCCGCCGGGACGTCAAAATATGACGCCAATTGTTAAGCCCCTAACCTCTAGCAGGACAGGTACTATAACACATTTTCATTGGAAATCAATTTGCCATTTCTCTTTCTCCATTCAAAAAGAGCAGACACCTACAGTGTCTTTATTTGCCACTATCGCATTAGTGTACTTACAGCATATTTACACCTGTATGGAACCTCAGAATTTCCATTTTTTCTAGTGGGGATGTTTAAATCCATATTAGGATTGATGCACTTTGGTCTTAAGCATTAGGGCAGTTTAGGGTACAGGCTATAGGTGATTGTAGCGTATGGGGGTGAAATTAATTCGATTCATACCACATTGTAAAGGATCCCTGGTGTCTTCTTCCATAGGTAGACAATGACTTCCTCCTAGGAGAGAAAGTAACAATACATTAAATTAATTAGCTTGCCCAAAAAGGCCTCCCATAAAAGCCAATGATCCAGCAGTCACCTTGCTCTATTATTGGATATTCGAGAGAGAGATGGCCAAGATGAAGCCATCAGTCTAGCTCGCAGGGCAATAATGATTCATCTTTATCTGCCATGGTGGAGAACCTCATTCCAGCCCCGGCACTAGCCTCGCTCCAAATTAAGACCACATGTAAGCAGGCCTCAGTGGTGGTCAGCGGGGGTAGTCCACAGGAGACACCCACAACAACCCACGATACTGAAGGCTGTACATTTCATCTGTACGTCCTGAGTCGGGAAAAGTCAACTTGACAGAGCACAGGATAGTTGATAAACAGGCTATCTAGGGCACACTCTGTGCAAGATGCCTCTCATGGGGACTGCCTTAAAACCCAAGGCATTACAGAGGAACCCAAAGCAAATTATCCTGACAGGGACGAAACAATAGCAAATTGGACAAATGATTTAATGTGAGTGCCTCAGTCCCCCAGCAGGACCCGGTTGTTTGTGACGCTCGTAGGGAATTGGAAATAAGAATAAGCTTTTGATGGTAAAGGTCACGCGAGGCAGTACACAGCTCGCGCCGTGGCCTCCTTATTGAAAGATCGGGGATAGCGGTCCCCTGGAAACAATTCGTAGTCCCGCGCTCTCATTACAATGTTGTACTTAATAATGCATTGTGTGTAAAAAGGGAACCTAGTTTTTTTCCATTACTCAGGAGAGGGGCCTTCGGATCCCGTTCCACTAGAGGTCTGGAAGATTTGAGGGACAATTTGGGAGACACCGCTGACAGCCTCGCAGACATGTTGTTTCTTAACTCAATAAATCACGGCTCTTAACGTATTTTGACTGTCATAACGCTCTCCATCGCCGCGTGATAAATAGCCTCAGTGTTTCTGGTGGCAAACGAGCTTAGATCAGCGCAGAATTCCTGGATTTACGTTACCAGCGTAGTCGGAACAAAAAACATCTATTTTTTATGACCCTGTCTTTGGTGTGCACGATGCCTACATTAAACCGCACGTTCATTCTTTTTATCTAGCCTGGACCGAAGCCCCAGTCTAATTCTACCGCATGCCTTACTGTCGTGCAGCTCCACTAAATCAGCACTTTTGAATTTTTTACACTAATGAGGAAAAATGAGTGTCCCCGAGGTGCTTGGCCTCCGAGTGCGAGGAGGAATTGATGAATTGTCCTCTTTTACATCTGTTATATCTCACTTCTCCTTGTTGCCCCGTGTCGGGGAAAAATCAATTACAACTATTCCTCGTTTTGAAGGTCCGAAAAAATATTTTCACAACTCGGCAGGCCGGAGGCCACTGATTCTGACGAGGGGCTAAGATGAGCCTCTTTTCCCAGGGCAGGATGGAGGGAGGGAGGGAGAGGTAGTGAGAGGTGAGGTTTTTAGAGGTAATCTAGTCTAGACTGTGCGCTCTGTTCAGCAGGAGGTGGCCATCCGTGGTCATTAATCACACCCGTGCTGACACTGGAAACAACCCTGGCCCCGACGTAACGGCCGCGGCTAAAACTCCTCCACACTGAGGCGAGCGGCAGGGCAGAAAAGGCACCTGGAAATGTTGTGTGCCAGTGTCCCTCTGCTCGGGTGACGGGAGCGTAGCTGTTGCTGTTTTTTTTTTGTCTTTGTTTACGTCTCCAAACCTCCCTCTCATCAGACACGCTGAGTGGGGCCCGCGATTGTTGTTTGAGGGGTTGGGTGGGGTGAGGGGCCAGGGGGACAGTGGGGGGGGGGGGGCACTGGCCATTTGGAGTGACTCCCTCAGTCCCGCCGACCAGCAGGGAGGCTGGCAAGTAGGCTCCGGTGGCCGGGAGAGGAGAGGGGAGCGGAGTGGAGCAGACTGTCTGCTAGTCCCATCTCCCAGGCCCTGCCCTGCCTCATTAGGGGCCTCCGCTTTGACACCAACAACCCCGCCACCCCCCACCACCACCACCACCACCACCACCCCTCCCCTCCCCTTCTGCCGGCGCAACAAAACACACAAAAGAGAAAAAAGGAAAGGGGAGGGGAGGTAATGGTCATTTCCAGGCCAAACAAATCACAACCACTTCAGGGCTCATTCTGCACTGGAATCATTTTGAAAGGTCTCTTTTCCCCCCACCTCTCGCACCCCCCCCCCCCCCCCCCCCCCCCCCTCCTCATCTCTCTCTGTGGCCTTGGATTGTGAGAGGCAAAGGAAATTCCAGCGTGCTGATACCTCTATTAAGGGGAACGGCGGAGATTCTGAGGGGATCAACACGGCCGGGGCACCTAAGTGAGGGAGAAAAGAGGAGGAAAGGAGTGGGGGAGGAGGAGGAGAGGAGGAGTGGAGATGAGGGGAGGAGGACTAGGAAGGGGGGCATTACCATGCATTTGCATCCCCTGCTCTCCAGACACTGAGTCCAATTGATTAATGGAGACAGGGCTTGCAAAGCCATAACTGCGTTCCTGTTCAGGTTAAGTGGTGCTTAGATTGTTTTATATTGCCTGTGATTAGAGGATGAAGCTGAAGGGTTTGATCGCTTAGAGTTCATACCCTTCCTAATCAGATGGGGCCCTTTTCGATCTGAGCTGCCCTGGCAACTTCAATCAGCCGTGCCTACACCATCCCCGCCCGCCTGACAATCCCATCAAAGCGCCGGAGAGCGGCCATGACACCATAATAGAAAGAAACAGGCAAATGTATTTCACATAAATAAGCCAATCAATAAAACATAAAGCATGCCGTGCTGAACAAGTGCATGACTCAGGGTGCACTTAACAAGCATTTAGCAACTGTTTAATTGAATTCAGGAACAACACATACACACATACATACAGACATCCCTATACACGATAAGTGTGTTATTTGTGAAACCCTATATAATTGTGTTAATACTCGGACAAATGATGAAATGACCAGTGACTTCACCCCTTCATCAAATCATATTCCGTGTATATAAGACAAAGGCTAGACACAGTCACAAAAACAATGGGAGATACTTCTTTGATTTCTGTGTGAGAAGAAAGAGAGAGCGCGAGAAGAGGACAAACACGAGCGCAGGCAGGATTTTCTTGGAGAGTGCACTATGTGAGGCGGACACGGTGTTATTACCGGAGCCCCTGGACCCTGCCCTGTGATGATCACCTCTGCTTAACCTCTTCATCCCACAGCCTGCTGCTAAAGTTTAGCGCTGTGCGCCGCCGCCACACAGAGACAATCAGGGAGAGGAAATAACACGGCTCTAAGCCTGTCACTCCCAGATGCTCGTCCCGCTCACGGAGGAGGGCGAGGGGCCAGACGAGTGGCCTGACAGCTACCGGGGTCATCCCTGTCTGCTTACTCCCACACTCAGTGTGTTAACCTACATCTCCTCTCTGCCAATGTAGATAGACAGAGAGAGAGATTGAGAGAGAGTGATAGAGCAAGAAGGCGGGTGCAGATTAGAGGAAGGGGGGGGGTTAAGGGCAACAAGAGAGAGAGAGAGAGAGAGAAAGAAAGAAGGCGTATGAGGAAGAGAGGAGAGGGGGTTTAGCGCAACATGAGAGCGAGGGAGAGAGAGAGAGAGAGAGAGAGAGGGAGAGAGAGAGAAAGAAAGAAGGCGTATGAGGAAGAGAGGAGAGGGGGTTTAGCGCAACATGAGAGCGAGGGAGAGAGAGAGAGAGAGAGAGAGAGAGAGAGAGAGAGAGAGACGTTGTGAGAAAGTGGGATAAAGGGGGAAAATGTAGAGCGAGTGATTCGGGTGAATCTTTGGCAGCTCGCATGTCAAGGGAGAGGCTCATGGCTCCACTCCTCTTCCCTTTCAAATGCAGCGGGTAAGTATTTTAATTAGTTGGCTAATTGTCTAAGTAATTGGTAGACAACTTAGCTCAAAGAGTAATCAATCTCAACAGGGCCGCCTTCTATCACATCAAAGGATCTGTAATTAACACGGCTGACTGTGGGACGCTGGTGAAAGCGAGAGCCACAGTAGCGCGAGGCTCCGTGATCCCAGATAAAGTCAGTGCTGCGCTACGCTGTGCTGTGCCGCAGACAGGAGGTGCTGTTTGGGTGTGTGCAGTGTGCACCAGGGCCTCGTCACAGGTTATCGCTGCCATTTCCAACGCACCCTCCAGCTCCAACAAAAGCAGGAGTAGATTTGGAGTTGAAACAATAAAACAAACGACACAGACACACACACACACACACACACACACACACACACAGGCATACACATGCATACACTCCTGACTACACACACACAGGCGTACACACGCATACACTCCTGACTACACACACACTCAAGTGGAAGCTGGCACATGGGCACCCCTGAATCACATTAATTGTATTTAATAAATGTAGGTAGCAGTGAGTGAAGAGTAATGTGTTTTCCATACAGCGGGAGCGGATTTCATTAATTTGGTCCATTTTCTCCTCTTTCGGCTGTTTAATTAACACACTCACCGGTGGCATCTTATGGCAGCCGTGTGCCCAGTATTTGTTGGTAAAAAGCTCTTCTTTAGTCATTAAGAGGAAGCACAGCGGAAGCTATTTGTGAAAATCCATATTTTGTTTTTATCTGATGTCAATTTTTTTTAAAGCTTCGTCATAGCAGCGGTTTCAATATGCATTACTCACGCACACCCCTTGTACTCTTTCTTTGTCCCTGTTCCAGCAGTAAGCAATTATATATTAGGGATGAAAAGGCTAATCATTTCTTAAATTCTTCCATTTAGGGATTTTTTAATCTATCCATTGTGGGAAAACAAGACCCATAATGAACAATTATACAAACAGTCAATTTCTGTGTTGTGCAGAAGACTTAATTAAAATGACTAATGAAAAATGAGGTAGGTCTAGTGTGGAACCTTACTTATCAATGTTCAAATAGGGGAAATGAAATACATTGCCTTTTTGCATTAGCAACCTAATGAAAATGACCTGGATTGTAACATACACTATGCTTCAGATGAGCTCATAACCATGGTACTAATAACTAAAACCCATCCACAGTTCAAAATATGTCATGAAATGAGTATCTGGATGGCACAAATGCATATAATTAGTCTATAATGGACCGCTGGCGCATCACCACTACGCTTAAAAGTTCAATTTACCTAGATGTTAGAAAAAAGGGAATAGAGAGAGAGAGTAGCCGCTCCCTTTATTTATTTACAACCGACATTTCTGCTCCAGCCTTCATCAGGATTGGCGGATTGGATGAAGCGAGGCCCAACCAACAGAGACACCAAAAACAAAAACATTACTACAATAACTGTAAACAAAATGATTTGCTCCTCACGGAGTGTGCGGCATTAGCGCTGACTGGAGCCACGGAAGCGGCTGATTTCCCCTCAGCGGGGACCTAAGGGTGGGTGGCAGGCGGGAGCGGTGTCTGCGCAGTGTGTGGGCCCCAGATTTACTCATCAGCCGGGATCAATGTAGATTCCCTACTCCACATCACTTTGATCTGGCGCAGACAGCAGGGCCTCTATGTTATATTAATGAACAACAGGCACCGAGAGTGAGGATGAGGGAGTGTGTTTAGTTAGCAGCTTGCTATACATACTAAATGATCAGAGGGGATGTCACTAGGAACGACTTCAATATGAGGCTGAGATGGCACCACAGGAAGCATACTATTACTGCAGGAAGTGATGCTTGAAATATCTTTTATTTATTGCTATTCCGCTGTTTTCACTTAGAGCGAGAGGATTTCTTCATATCCAGTTTACATATTATGATCATTTCCATAATCTGCTTCGAGCTAATTTAATATATACATTCAATTTGTTGTCCTGATACCTCATTGGAGGATAGAGTTTTAAATGATCAGATTACAGTGCTGGAAAAATGACACCGTGGTATGATTGCATGTTAGCCCAAGTGGCTAATTACGGGGGAACTACCCAGAGAGACAGGCAGTTGAGGAAATTAAAACAACCCCCACACCACAACCCACCCCACCCCCCTCCTCGCTCCCCTCCTTCTCAGCCGTTTTCTCCCTGCAGCAAGGTCCAACCGAGAGAGAGTGGCACTGACAGATTGACAAATAAGGTTAATAAGTACTTTCCTCCTCTCCTAAAGGCTAATCAAATATTAATCCTTGAAGTGTGGTCAGCAGAAAAAATAACAAACAATCGGTGGGGAGGAATTGATTGCATTGATTCTCGGGGTGGAAGGTTCTGAAACCTCCCCGATCTGCCACAGTGTTTAGAAAAACATTTGCACAGTCAAAAGGAAACATTTTAGCCAGTTTCTAAGACTAATTCCATATGTGCATTTTGCCACTAAAAAATCGTGCTCTTCAAAGATTCGAAATTTGACAATATAAAAAATTTGTAGTTTTTACAGATTTGTATATAAATGACAAATACAAATGCTTATATAATGTCATGTCAAACCTTAGTAATGAGAGCTCATACAGTAATGAGTTAAGGAATCTGTCCCAATGATTACTAGTTATTCCACTGCATCCTTCTGCACTGCACACAGAGGAGGCTGACTAGAGGTTATTGAGCCATAAGGCTGTGTATCTGCAACAGCATTTCCAATAAGCAGGTTGTTAGGGCAGATAACTATAGAAATGGAACAAACATCCTCAGATAGTCAGTAGATGTAATGAGAGAGAAATCATCTGAGGACTGGGGCCTGCTTTTTTTACCTCAGTTATTATAGCCTACAATGGATTCTATAACTGGCCAATCAATTAAATGCCCCCTGGGTGGGGAGGGGAAAACAAAAGGATAGAACTTTTTCCTGAAAAAACACGACGAAATGGATTTAGTTCGAGTGATATTGGAAATAGACCATTCACTGACTATTTGTGAGTATCTGTGTGACACTGGATTGTATTTCTATGTCCACTATTTTTCAACTCTCCTGCCAATTGACTCTCTCTCTCTTCCTCCCTTTTCCCCCCTCACTTTTTTTCATCAATGCTGCTTTCACTAATCACAAGCCTTAGGACATATTCAGGCCTAGTGGACCCATGCACACACGTACACACACACACACACACACACACACACACACACACACACACACACACACACACTGATAGGGACAAAATTGGATCCTGTGTGAATGCAAAGCAGCTTATCATCCAACATTTTCAGGCAGTGCTCCCTCCTGGAGCATATGTCAACATCATTTATTAGATGTGGCATGGGACTAAATAATGTATGATCACAAAACGAGAGGGGAAAAAAATGAATCTTTCCCAGCAGGTGGGTGGAATAATATTTGGAAAGAATATGAAAATTATTAATAGAAGCCCTTCAGGAGGAATTATTTGTTAACATTATCCTGTATGTCATTGTGGGTGGGGGGCTATAGTGGTAGCTTCAAATCTATGATTAATCATATAGAACATTTTCAATAATAATAATATTACCAACCGAACGGTCCCCATTTACTGTTAAGTCCATACAAAACAGGCCATCAGTCAAGTAATTACCCCCATGGATTCAAATAATGGTTAATCACACTTACATATTCACTGCCCTGTCCATTCTGAGCCATGGGGCCAGATAACATTCATCTCCAACATTTTTCTTATCACTGGCATTACTGGGCATGTGGCATCTGTAATCACACTAGCATACCAGAGTGGGGTTTAACCTTTATCCACATGTTTGCTTTCTGGAATAAAAGAAAATAAAAATCATGAAGATGCTGACCTGCTTCTACCTTGTATACCTGACACAAAATCTACTGTGAATTCCTTTTCTGCACCTACAGAATAAAAGTGTTAGAACATACTGGATGCTGTGAGTATTTTGTCACTGGCAAATCCATGTGTTGTGTTGAATGAGAGGTTCCCAGGCCATGGCAGTGTGTTGTGCACCCTTCAGCTCCCAGCTTACCACAAACAGCTGAGTATGCAGAGTCTCCTTCTACATTAGTGTATAGAGGAGCACCCATTGCTGTGTATGATCAGGATGTAATGTTTTTGGCCCCTCATCCTCAAAACAATACACTCAACACACTGCAACCCTAAACCAAGGTATGCACTAGGCGGCTGTGTAGATGCTCCGCTGCATTTCTGACTATAGATGCTAAAAAGAGAGAATATTTTCAAATATTTGTAAAAAAAAAACATTTTGTCACATCCCACTGGTGGTGTGTTATCTCGGTGCATGTGTATTTCTGGGCCCAGCCCCCAAATCTATATTAAATACTAAGTAAGTATCTATACTGCCAGATGAGCAATTCCTAAACCAAAATTCACTTCCGAGATTCACTCCGTAATTCTCCCCCATCTAACAGTATGGAACAAATCCCACTGGCTCTGGGACTTGACAAATTGCATTAAAAACACTCAATTGGTCTAGGATTGGATAGGAGCACATGTCCCTCTTCATCCCATTAAACATGAAGCTGTTTAATCTTCCAAACTTGCTGACGCATGAGGAGGAGAAAAAAAAAACACCTTCACCTATTTGTTGACAAAATCATAGCGCAAAAAAAAAACTTTCCTCTTTCGAAAACACTTTAAGAGGTTAAGAAAAACAACAACAGACAGTAACGTCTGAGATAATTGGAGCGTTTTGTCCCAAGCCTAATTAATTAGCAACAAAGACGATATACGTCCATCAGCGCCACATATTCCTTCCTCAGTGAAGCGAGCGAGTGTGGAGACAAAGCCTCCGACTGTCGTATCATCCAAGTTACAGCTGAACGGCTTACCCCTCTGGATCATGTTACAGTCCTTTTGATTGCATGTAAACAGGTTTTGACATGGGTCCGCTTTAATGTGTACGACATGCAGAAAATGGGGTGAAAAATGCCTGCGCACAACTGAACCTGTCAACAGCCAGTACCTGCTTTTAAAATCTGTTCCCCCGTTTCAGGCAATCTGTGGGAACCAGGCCTGTGGAGTGACTAATCCTGTTTTTATCCCCCCCACCCCCCCTCCTGTATCACACTTTCAATTCCACTTGCTGCCTCCTTTGTGCGATTTTCATTTGATCTCGCTTTTAAAATTCAAAATCTATTCAAGGTTTTTTTTTCCTCCTCGTACTTGGTTTCATGCTGTAGCCATGAAGCCCCTATTTATGTACGCGCCAGATTTGGAATTGCAAATCAAGAGTGCGCGTGTGATTTTTTTGTAGGGGGGGAATGCTAGTGCAACCATCTCCCCGTCCTCATCTCTTTATGAGTCCTGTAGATTTAAAATGTTAACATGGGACTTTAAGCAGGCTGATCAGTGCGAGATTTGTCCGTCACTGGCCATGCAATTGAGTCCTTCATGGTGAGCTCACAGGAGCCCAGCGCATAATCTACTGTGGATGAAGTTTCATTTTTTTTGGAGGTGGAGGTGGTGGGTAGGGGTGCACTAGTGATTGGATATGAGGGTCTTCATCCTCATCCACTATTAAAGTGTGGGGCTCAAACTGTGAGTGATGGGGAATGACTTGTCACCACCTGGGAAGTGGCCAAGTGAGTATGGTCATCAGCAGGAGGGATGAAACCTCCGATGAACATTTCTCTACCACGGTCTGCCCACTCCGCTGGTCAACTAAGAAACTAGACAAGCCTCTGAAAAGGCAACGTGGGACAACATGCAACATTTATACCCAAGCTAATTTAGGATAACATGGAGTGCAGATGTCAAAAGAATGATCACTGTGAAAAACAAAACAACCCTTACCCCCATCCCCCCCGCAACCCCACCTCCCTCCATGTGGAACTTTGAGGAACCAATATATGGCAGGAAAATGAATCCCCTTCCCGTTTTTATCTGCCATTTTTTCCAAATGTCAGTGCATATTTTGTAGCCCATTCAGGCACTGGTTTCCAAGAGAAAGCTGCCTGCGAGACAAGGAAATTGCTTTTGAGTACACCAGACAATACATGTTCCAAAGGAACACTAAGTCTATATGCAGGAATTAATGGATTAAATCTAATAACATTTGCTTTTCTGAGGTTTCCCAAGTAATGACTGGAAAAGCATAAAATACATATAAAATACATATATACTTTATTGGACAAATACTTGAATAAAAAAACAGCTTATCATGCAAGAGCAAATAAAACCATCGATACCGTGTACACACATGATCCAAGCCTGGGAGATGGCATCAAACAGCACATGGTTAGAGAGCAGGGAGAAGCCAATGTTGACAGGGTGTTACACCAACAAATAAATGAATCTCTGCGAAAACCAATAGCAAATGGGAAAACATTAATTAGCATGTCACAGACTACTGACCTGTTGCTGTGGAAATAAATGTGTTTTTTCTAATGTTTCCATAAATTCGGTTTTTAATGTAGGCCTAATATAGAGAGGTAGGACACACTTACTTTTCTTTTGTGTGTGTGTGTGGGTGTGGGTGTGTGTGTGTGGGGGGGGGGGTCATATCCATAATGTAATATATGCTAAAAAATCATATTGCTGATGCTGAGGAAACCTCTGTGTCTATATGCAAGTTTGTTTCACAGCTTCTACAAAGAAATTTAATATCCAAAGAGCACAGTTGCTTCATTCTTAATACAAAGGCATATATTTTTAATAAGTGTGGTTGCATAGAAGTCATCAAAGGATTGCTTTCAAAATGTCACTGGGAAATAAAGTAAACTAGTGCAGGCTAAGCCATTTATGAAGAGTCCAGTGCATTTCTGAGCATGTGGCTTAGCGTGCGCACACACACACACACACACACACACCCTCTGAGTGTAAACACACAGACCATAGATAGGAGCCGGGGCGATGTCTCTTTGAGCCGGCCAGATCCACTCCACAGTGTTGTGCTTAGCCAGTAGATTTGCTCACGCTCGGCCCAGCTGGCGACACGCGGCACACCGCTACACTGACTCCTGCCGTCACCTCTGATACCCCGTCAGAGTTTACTCAGCAACTACAAGGCTGTTGGCTTCCCTGGCATATGATGTATGTGTGTGTGCGTGTGTGTGTGTGTGTGTGTGTGTGAAACACACACACCATGCGGCCTGCTTACCCACCCACCCGCCTGCCTGCCTGCCTGCCTGCCCGCCACCCCGGCGCTGTTTGACATTTGTGTTGATATCGTTGTCGCCATTGAAGGGTGTTGCGGATGGTGGGGGGTGGGGTACTAGTGACAGGGATTTGTGTGCGCTCCTCTGCGGAGCTTATCATCAACATTTCAATGGCTTCCTTACATGACCTGTCATGGTCGACTCATCCTCACGCCTGTCATGCATCTGAGCTGTTTTGCTCAGGTGTTTGTGGTCAGACGCGGGCGTTTGGAAAGGAGTAGAGAAGAGAGGAGGTGCGCGTGGGAGTGGGGGGGGCGGATGAGGCACGAGACGCCTACACTGTTTGTATGCACATTCCAGCACAAATGGCACAAATTGCAAAAAAAGAAAAAAAAAATCATCTCAAATTAGTCATAAATAGGATTAATGGTGTGTGGTGTATCAACAGTGAACACTCACCCTGAAGTTTTGTAAAAATATCCGCCTGTCTGACTGTTTTTTTAACCTTTACCATAGCCTGCCATGGTTTGTTGGATATTGAAATTATTTCCATAAAATACACTTGATAGGATGAGAATCAGGCTAGCATGCTTTACAATGGAGGGCTCGGTGAGCGAGGTTAATGCTAAAAGGCTGGGTGCCATTAAAATTATGCACAGAAACAGTCGTTTGCACATGAATCACTCTAATGGATTACCAGGATGGGCTCATAAATAGAGTATCAGAGCGAAAACGCTTAAAAAAAGACTAAAATTAGAGTTTGATCGCATGTATTCATACTTTGGCTCCAAGATGAATAAATGAAATCTTGGGGGTTCAAAAAGCACACCTGTAGTATAAAAGCACAGAATTAAATGACAAACCCTCCATTTATGCACATTTGGAGACTCTGGGTCTAATGGAGAAAACAACTGGTGGACCTGGCTTATGGTGCGAGACCCTGGACAGGCATCTGCAAAAACCCAGGGACCTCATTTTGTGATGAGGCTGCAGAGCTGGTGGGGTAATATGAGCATTTTCTACCTATCAGTGGATAATGGATTTGGTATTGGGTTTTCCCATGACATTTAGAGGTTAATATGCACTGGTTTCATGGTTACTTATTGACGGCTACCCCCGGATATTTGCATTCACCACGCTATTTTATTGACACCAGTGATTAATACACCGCCAAATCAAACAGGATGGCCAGGCCGAGGTGAAGAGTGTTTTGCTCACGAACAGGCACATCAAGCACATGATTTGCTTTCAGATATCCCAACCGTGGGCAAACAAACAGATATATACAGTATATGTAAATGTGAATGTGTTTGTGTCCGTGTCCATGTGTGTGTGTGTGTGTGTGCATGGTCGTGTGTTTGTGTGGATACATACAGTACGTATGCAATCTATGTATGTATGTGCGTATTACGCATCACATCATATATCATGTAAAAGCTGGCCCGCAACACTCAGCATGCTGTATTAAATGCTGTAAACTATCCCCCGATTCCGCTAACTGTACAGTAGCTTCCCACAGGCCTTTACGGGCAGTCAGTGGCCATAGGCCCCCACATTTCAACACTGGTTATGATAAACGGCACACATCTCCACACACACCGGATTTTTTTTCAGCCGTGAACTCTTGGGGTGTTTATCTTTCAGGGACGACACATATATGTTTACGCACCCTGAGCCGGCGTCTGGGGGGGGTGAGGTCATGCTGCCAGTGATCCCCCCCGCCCGGTGGCTTTGATCCCACCACTAGGCCCTGGCAGGAACAGGAGCAGGAAGAGGAAGGGGTGATTCTTCACGGCTCCAGTGCCCATCTCTGACCCCAGATTTGTTTTCCTCTCTGGTAATTCCCTGACAGCCCTGGCTAATCAATCGGCTCGGTGTCCGGTCACCCCCCATACTCCTCTCCCCCGCCCTCCTCCCAGAATGCACTGCTTCCTAATAGGTTTCCATCATCACCGGTCGTCCAGACAGGTGGCCCCCACCCTATTCACTCAAGGAGCTGCGGCTCCGACTCTGCACAGGCCCCAAAGTGATTAAACACACGCAAGTCAAACGCAATACAGGACACGGGGGAGCTGTTCTTTTCAACTCTTCACGCCAATATGATGGCTTCCACAAAAACAGTTTTGACCAGAGGTGATCAGAATTCTAGTGCCACTGTATAACAATTATCGCAGAAAAATGGTTTTGGTGAGAGGTTTCGGGCGCTGACACTTTGACGATTAAGAAATATTACCACATCACATGGTCCGCAGCAGCGCAGTATGTGGGGAATTTGTTCGAGTCGGAAAAAAAACCCACGCCGTACATGATTCTCAGCTCCGTCTACAATGCCTCTTGCCAGCCTCTCATCTCTCCCCTAATGCCAGGCAGTTGTGCTTAAAATGTGTATAATTTCACGTCTACAGATTCACACGGCATGTCACCAAGTCGGAGTGAAGTACACCAGTGTTCAAAGGAGCTCTAAGATGGAGTGATGGGGGGCCGGTAGAGGCTCAAAGCAGTTGACACACAGCTGTCTTTGCAATAAATCTTTGCAAATCCACAGTACAAAAAAAAAAAAAACAGACTCAAGGATTCTTTGTGTGGTATTACTTCAGCTCAGAACATTTAACAGAAACTAAAAAATGCTGAGAAGCGTCTTCTTCTGTTTAGCTCAAGACTTTTTCCTGCATGTGTATTGGGAGTGACTCGGGCAAACTGTTTCATGATGGCCGTAATCTTTGAAATGAGCTTAAGCCGAATAGCCTAACAAACAAAACCCGTGCTCACTGGCCCGACGAATTTGGAAGATAAGTACAGAAAGAGAGAAAAAAATGACAAATTAAATAAGCTTTGTATGGTCACTAGGCAAGGTTAATCTACCAGGTTAATAAATATAACAATTTTCTCACTTAATCACATGCATGGCCCTGTATGAGTCTCTCTGACTGCAAGCTATATGGGGAGGTTATGATATAATTATATGATTGTATTGTCATTTCAGCTCACCCCTTTGGGTCAAGAACAAATTGCATCATTTAATATTTTAACTTTATATTCCCTCAGTCAGTGAAGGGGGAGGGGCACAGTCAAAGTTCACCTCCTTTTGTAATGAATCTTACATTATTTATATCATAAATTATGAATGCACTTGAACCCATACATGCATATCTATAAATGTGAGACTCCACCATCAATTCACGTCTAGGGTGCTTCTGTAACTGTGAGCTCATCAAGTCAAGCTCTGAGTTGAGCTGCTGTCTCTCACTCTTCATTGTCAACTCTTGTGTGCGGCCTGAAACGACTCGCATCTTTCCGCATAAAGGAGAGCGAAACTCACACGTCTTGTTGTCGGGGATTCGTCGACAAAGACCGTCCAAGTTAAATTGACAGCCGATTGAATGAATACATCTGGTAACTTTTCAGACAATACCACAAAAGCTGTGTGCCGATGAGCTACGTTTGAAGACACAATTCAAGCTAGATCTTTTTTTTTTAACCTACCCAAGCTTTATTAGCTTATTTGATTCCCCATTCTCCTTTTAGTTGATTCAATACATTTCTTATTTGCATAAAACTGGCCGGTAAGATTATCTTCACTTATTCGATCTATCCTAAGAGTCACCTTGTTCAGGATCTTATACGAATAATGAGATTTTAAATTGGGAGACACTCACAGGGAGAAGGAACCATTTACAGTTAATTCATCTCGCTGAGGTACATTGCTTAGAGGTATTGGAAGGTTTAGAGTTTCATTCAAGCATCATATTTAACAATGTCTGCCACCTCCACTTCACCAGCATTCAAATTTAAATGACTCGAATTTGACTGATCCAATATTATGTTTAACTGTTGTTATTTTCCTTAAAGCAAATATTTTGGCTAAATCCCTTTCTTCTGCTGGGAGGGGGGTGTGTGTGTGTGTGTGGGGGGGGGGTGTAGATGAGAATAGGGGGGGGGGGGGGGGGGGGCAGAGAGAGAGACGAAGAGAGACAGACAGTAGATGCAACATTAATTTCCTTGCATTTTTCTCTATATATAACTCTATATGAGATTCTATGAGATACTGTGTAAGTTTCCTATGACATACATCAACATATACTGTATGATCTGGGAGAACATGTGTATGATAAACTCCATTATCACATTTTAATTCTTAGAACCTATGGGTCTCAATTTGTGTGTGTATGTGTGTGTGTGTGTGTGTGTTCCACACGCACAGAGTGTAATTTGTGTGACTCGAGGTAAAGTTAATTGCCTTTTTATGACTCCAATTATATAACATTATGAATATACAGGCTTAACAGCTCATATGTGGCCTCTATTAACAATGTCTTTTGGATTAAATCTTAAGGTCTTCAGCATTCAGCTGTGGCTTGTCATGGATTTTAAATCCATACACTGGGAGATTTTTGGGAAATTTTTAGTCAAAAATGAGAGAGAGAGATCGAACTTGAGCTCAGCTACTCAAACCATCCTCCTTAAAGACCACCAGGAACACCAGCTCAAAAGGGTGACAGACAAACCAATCAACAACAAACACAACATAATTACTTCCGTCTATCCTTGAGCAGACACACACCAGGCGGAACACACACACACACACATCACCCCGGTACAGCACCCCCCCCCACACACACACACACCGCCGCCGACCATAAAACGCCACAATTGAATGAAATGAGTCACAGTCTCTCATCATTAAGGTATTAGTTTGTTATAATTCTAAGGCAGCAGAGAGACTAGGGTGGCAATGGAGAGATGGAGGGGTGGGGAGAGAGAGCGAACAGAAGAAGGAGAAAAAAAAAACAAGCATGTGCCTGTCGTGAAGCACGAGCTCCTGAGGTGTTAACTAATCTCTGGTGGCCGGCCTGCACGCTACCTCCTTCTAATTGCCCGCCACATTTCAGCCTGGGTGTGAGAGCAGCCATTGTAGCGAGCGTGCTCAGTTCGCCCCCCCCCCCCCTCTCCATCCCTGCACTCCACCCCCCAACTACCTCCTCCCCTCTTCCTCCCCCTCCTCCTCCCCCAGAGGTCTCACACCTTCATTATCACTCTTTATTGCAGTGCCTTCCATGGGCACTCGGCACCAAACAGCCTGGGCCGATAAAAATAGAGCCCTTTTCTCTCTCCCCTCCTTCTCCTTTTCGTGGTTTCAGTTTTAATTACCAACACAGAGCTCGAGCTGCCGCGTCCTCGGCAGGCTGGCCGTTTTGTTCGCTAATTAAAGCGAGGAGGGAGTTTTTGCTTTATTGAAGGGACCTCGCACGCCACCGCCTCTGTCTCATCTATTATTAAGAGGGCAGGACAAATCAGTTTTAAATTTAAACGCCGAGACCTAGCCTGGGACACACATGCGGCCTTGGTCAGAGCTGAACTGGACTGGGCTGGGCTGGTAAGGAACTGGCCAAGTCTGGGTGTGGGAAGTGTGTGTGTGTGTGTGTTTGTTTGTTCTGTGTGTGTGTTTGTGTGTGTGTGTGTGTTTGTGTGTGTCTGAATGTGTTTGTGTGTACGCGCATGTATGCTTTGTTGAGTATGTGTGAATATGTACGTGCCTGTGTCAATTTGTATGTTTGTGTGAGTGTGAGTGTGTGTGTGCGTGTGCATGTGTCAATTTGTATGTTTGAGTGTATGCGTGTGTGTGTGTGTGTGTGTGTGTGTGTATGTGTGTGTGTGTGTGTGTATGTGTGTGTGTGCGCGTGTGTGTTTGTGTGTGTGTGTGTGTGCGCGTGTGTGTTTGTGTGTGTGTGTGTGTGTGTGTGTGTGCTTGTGTGTGTGTATGCGTGTGTGTGTGTGTGTGTGTGTGAAACAGAGGGAACGGGGGACACGCCTCTTTCCAGGGGTCAGGGCAGACCCTCATCTTCCATTACGTACACTTTGTCAGGTGGGGCACACACACAAAACCTGGCACCAGTCACACCCAACCAAACCGCCTGCTTGGCCCATCTGCCTGCAAGCGTGTGTCAGGCCAGGCTCTGTGAGTGGAAAGCCCCGTATATGCCCTGTTAAACGCACACAGGCCCACGCAAGCAGAGCATATACGGCCTCTCTGATTTAATTGGCCGACCCCCCCGTGTGTGTTCAGGCTAAAGCAAAAACGCAAATGAGAAAACAGCAGGCAGGTAATGGCAGACTCAGATGTTGGGTAAGATTGATGTTCCACAAGCGTCTCTGACATCCCCCCGTCTTCTCCTTTGTCCAAACAGTGACGACCCCGACAGATGCCCAGGTGAAAGTGTCTCCTGTTTCCAACCAAACGAACGTGGGGTTGGAGGGGGTTGGCAGTGGTGGTGGTGGTGGTGGGGGGGGGGGTTGTATAGAAGAGAAAGAACAGCTGAAACGGCACAGACACGCAGAGCGTTTACATAGCGGGTCATCACCGCGGCCAGCTCAAATCGTCAACGCTGTGGCAGCTCCTGAACACCTCATGAGCCAGCCAATGGCTCCTCTCTGCAAAGCCAGCAGTCAGAACGAACCTTTAGCACCACACAGGCTCAAAAAATCCACTTTTCCAACGGTTTGCATCATTGCCCACTTTAAAGGATTTATTTATTTTTTTTTTTTTTTTTTTTATTTCCTTTCTCACACATTAGAATGTTCACTCGGGTTAGTGCTGCTGGGTTTCTCTCTGGCCTTAACTAGATGAAGTGCAGTGAGCGGTCGAGGGGAGAATAATGAATTTAGCCTGGCTGAGGAGGCAATGAAACTTCCTTTGGCCTAACAAGCACCACGCATCCTTAAAGCAATTAGTCACTGTCAAATAGGGGCAAATGTAGAACCCTCCACTTGCTTGTTAGGTAAAAACCTACACAGGGGTCAGTGACATGGAGAGAAATATAGTGCAGCCACTGAATCACTGCTGTAACAATGCATAATTTCCATGTAGCTCCTCTAGAATGTTCTTGGCCATAACATTGTGTACGGCCTGTGGACCTTGAGTTAAACTAAAAGTTAAGGTCTACTTAAAAAAATAAAAAAATACAGGCACAGTTCTTTCTGTCCTCTGTGCTAGAAAAATCTATGTGACCTAATCAATTCTAAGAGATGGTTAATGTTTTTTTGCAACAGGGTATCCATCCATCATTGCAGGGTTACAAAATATAGAACCAGGTATTTGCTATAAATATAAGCAACGAGGAACATGTAAGCTAAGCACACAAGCAGTAGCCAAAGTGCTTGTTTCACCTCCAACCCCCCATCTCTGAGTCCACCCCCCACGCCACCCCTTGTAACACCCTGTCATTCTGCCAGCTTCCCTCCGCACTCTGGTCCAAAATAAACTGTCACTTCCTCTCAGCCTCATGTGACACACGTGTCTGCTTGCTTTGAAATATAGATTTTCAATTACCTGCTAAACAACCACTGAGCTTTTACATTTTTGGCATCTGACCCCCAGGCCGAGCAGAGCTTTCTTCCTTGGACGCCTCCTGCCCACCCGTGCGCACGCCTCCCCTCGCCTCGCTTCTCGTCTCAGCTCTGTGGCTCGTGACGTAATTGGCTGGGCTGGTGACCTTTTTTTCTCTTCCTGCCAGGCCACACCTGCTTTCTCCTGGACCTAATAGTGGGTTGACATCCTGCTCAGTCAAGGCCATTTTCAGATTAGCTTTTTATCCCTGCGCAGGCAAGACCTGCAAAATGCAGGGATGTCTTCTGAGGAGAACTGAACAGGAGTGGCAGCTCTTCCACAACACCAGTGGAGGTAGCTTGCCTTCATTCAAGCAATACACCTGTGAAAGAACAAAAAACACTATGTCACAAGCATTTCCCCAAAAATATAATTGGAAAAATGGCAGTGGTAGCAGTGGAGGTTAACATATAGTCAGACCTCAGACCTTAGAAGCTAAGACCTTTTTTGCAAGACTTGTGGGGGACTATTACGTTGCATTTATGTAACATTTTGCTTTGCAGAATGTCTGACACTGACATTGCAGTTGCAACCAGAATAGTGAACATACAGTACTCCAAATTCAATCAATACACCATGAATGGAACAACCAATACTATCATGTGTCCATTTTTTAGCAGTAGTCATTTTCAGATGCAAGTCATCCCACCCAGCTGTACAAACATACTTTAAAAAGTCCACGCTCCAAAATAGAATTTTGCCATCTTTCCATCTCCCATCTTATTTAATTTCACGATGTGCATTTAAAAAGGTACATTTCTCTCTTGGATGGATTTTTTTCCAATATATAGAGGGGAGGATATATAGGTCAGAGACCTCAACGCCTTATCAGTAATTCACCATTGCTTGGTTATTAAGGACAGCTTAGGTGGAGAAGGCTGAAGTACCACGAGGGGTTAAGGTGAATTGATTGCCTGTGGACATGTTAAACATGACCCTGCCGGGGCGGCACTCCACTCCTAAAATGCGCCAACCTGTGCACCTCGCTGCAAGTAATCAGCTGCGGCAAAGGCTTTAATAAAATTCGGAGGGGCCCCAGAAATACCCCCGGGGGCTGTTTCCTACCAACTTGGAAATAATCAAAACCCCCGGCAAGAGACATTTGCGCCGCGTTATCGCACACAGGCATGGAAAATGTCTCTCCATATCACAGTGCCTTTTAAAATAATAACAAATACTCTTGCAGTTATTTTGTAAATACGTGGTCGTTCGCTTTGACGCACATTTTTTTTTCTTTTTCTATAACGGGAGGGTAAATACGTGGACTGATGGTCAAAGAACAATAGTTACTAGAGTGTATTGCTTCGCTTACCGCACTCACTGGCACCAGCTTGCTGCAGAGGGGCAATGAGAGGATAATTATGGGGTAAACTTGGGCTCAATCTGTCTGTACACCCCCTCCCCTGTTGGAAGGGGAGTTCCCCTTGATTAGCCGAACTCAGGGTGCAGCCCCCTTTGCGGATAGCAGATTGAAGTTCATCGCAGGGGTCTCAGCTGCCAGTGTGTAGCGATGAATTGCCTGCTGTAAGAAGGTGTTGACAGGAGCAGCTGGACATCAGCGAGTGATGAAAAGAAAGGGAAATTCATTGAGACCCGAGACAGAACGGTCCACTGGGAAGGGGAGGGAGAAGGGACG
Organism: Alosa sapidissima; assembly: GCF_018492685.1. Classification (NCBI taxonomy): domain Eukaryota; kingdom Metazoa; phylum Chordata; class Actinopteri; order Clupeiformes; family Clupeidae; genus Alosa; species Alosa sapidissima. Next base: position 29,264,011 of record NC_055959.1, read on the forward strand.
GAGAGAGAAACTGGCATCTGCTGGAGGAAGGCTGAACTGCAACCTGGCCTGGAGGTGTCATGGTGCTGCGCTCATGGGAAGAGAGGGTAGGCTAATAAGGGTCCCTTTGTCGATTTGTATGAACGAGTTGTTACTCCCATAAAGGGTTTAGATGTATAACACTAACACGAATATTAATACTACTACTACTACTACTACTACTACTAATAATAATAATATGAATGATGGTGATGATGATGATAATAACAATAATAAATGTTATAATTAATTATAACAAGTATATTATTGTTGTTAGTGTTATTGCTATTGTTGTTTAATGAATTCAATTAAATTTATTGCAAATTAAAATTTCCACAGTGTATTCAAAAGGTTTTATAAACTATGAATGTATATGAGCTGGGAAATGTCATTATCTTTTATCCATGTTTTGTGGAAAGACTTGAAAATAGCCTGTTTTGGCCTTTAAAAATCAAGCTTACCATTAAAACCATATAATGCATTTGAAATAATTTTTTATAGACTCATTCACCCACCTTCTGTATTCAGTGAAACTGCATTCACTCGCTCACTCACTCACTCACTCGCTCGCTCGCTCATTCCAGCCAGTTGCTCCCTCATGTAAATAAACCCTTAAACACTAGAGTGGAGCGCGGCGCGTTGTTTTCCAGTGAAAATGAGGTATTATGGTGGCTGCACTGGCACACTGCGCGCCCTGATCCTGCCAGTGCCCTGGGGTTACACCAAGCTCTATTGGTGTGATTTCACCAGCCAATGCATTAATGAGCTGCCTAACAGTGCAAATTAGCTTTTAATGGGTGTTACTTTGCTGGAGTAGGCCTACCACACGCAAAGGACCTCTCATTCACCATTATATCCTCCAAACACTGTCACAATATGAAAATGTAGCCACTGTGTGCTGTGAAGTCACTGATCCGAAGACAAAAATATATATTTAGAATTTCTAAACACAGCCAAACCCCTTCCTATTACACCTTATGCAACCCTTGTTTAGATGCCCAATTTACTCCTGTTCATGAGTGAATCATCATCTTCATGCAAGGTCGCATTGGATAAACGTCTCTTGAATGTTGTTTTGCTTTTTTTCCAAGGCAGGTGAGCCTTGTGTATTGGTGGGGCCTCCATGGAGCCTTGACAGAGCTAGTGTATGATGAAAACACTTTTGCTCTGTGGCCACGTTTAGAAGGCCCAGTAGGCTCGGCGGTTACAACAGAAAAGGGGGAAGTCTCCGAGCATCCTTGACACCCGCCACTACTTAATTAGCTGCCATCAGCCCCTAGCCCTGAAGGAGAGGAGGAGAGAGAGAGTGACTAATGATTAATGATAAAAACTCTGTCTGAGCACAAGCTCTGACAAAAACAGAGCATGTCACAGAGTGCCCGTCAAAAAGCCAGCAACAGCAGGAGCAGGATTTCACCAACAACCCCCCCCCCCCCCCCATCCCAGTACCCCCTCCTTCAAGCAAACGGCCCTTTGCAGTGTATTAAGCCACAAATGGTTGCAGAGGCAAGCTGTTCTAGTATATGACACCTCCACTAAAAGTGCAGAGCGTATTGCTAAATCAATTGCGGCATTGATCGCTGACTAATTAGGGGAGGATAAATGGCAGAAGTACACAAATATTGGTGTGCTGCTGAGCCAATAGACCATGCGTTGCATAAACTCAGTAATGGATGAGTGGAAGAGCAGAGGTGTCTGCTGAACGTTTTAGACGAGTGTTAGCAAAAGCTGTAAAACACCGAGCTAAATCACAGCACGGCTACTCCCAAGTGCAGAGCACTGCCCAATACTGTCCTAATCAAGCATATACTGTCATTAGTCTCCTCTCATGAACTCACAGTGACCCCCTTGCAACCCCACATCAAGTTGAGACATGGAGAATTCTTAGTGAACATTTGAATGGACCTAATGAACCTTTAACACTGGGCAAAGTGATTCTGAAGCTGTTCAGCTGTGCATTCTCATCATACAGTGCCTTTTTATTGTAGTGGGGAAAATGGAATGGAGGCTGATATGCAAAAGTTTAACATTTCATTTGAGCTCCAACAAAAAAAAGATTCTTCCTCTTTGGTTGAACATGTTTTGCCCAAATGTGATGAGGCCAAATCACCCTTTAATCCCATATTAAAAAGCTAAAACATCATGTAAGTCTCCTAGTTGTGTCATTAGACAGCACAGTTACACGTCAACAAACTCTAATTAGTTTCAGCTGACAGGGCATGACCCTAAGGTCAAAGATCATGACTGCTTTCATGGGGATGATGGGAAGGGAGAGGGGTCATGGAGAAAGCAAAGGATCAACGTCCTCATTACTGTTAAATATGGCCTCTTTAAATCAAACCAACGACTATGGCACAAACATTTCAGTCGGTCCAAGCTTTGTTGGCGAGACCATGTCTTGCTTTGTGGTTTTCATGCCATCTGGTTTCTGCACTCATGGTCTTAGGTGTTAGGATAAGATGCAAGCGCTCTGTTTTGTACACAAGAAGGCACTCCATGGCGCCCTCTCTAGGCATGTCACTGAACTGCTCCTGGGGTCAGCCCCTTGAAAGTGTTTCTCGACACACAACAACGCAGGCACTGCCGTCTCAGCATCCTCCGCGATTGTCATAACAGATGTTTGGGAAACCGTGGCCCTGTAAGCTTAAAATCTGGAGCAAACGGTAAATTAATAACCTCACCCTCCCCTCTAAGTCCCCCCAGTTCTTAGCCAATGCTAAGTGCCCTTGTTGACTCAATTGGATTAGTGTTAATATGTAAACACAGGAGGTAAAAAGAAGTAATCCTCTAATGAAAAGGAGAAATGGGAAATAAACAAGTCAAAATGCCGTGTTTCCCTGTCGAGTCGGGAACAGCAGCTGGATGGGAGCGGGAATGATTGAAATGGAGCCTTATAATTTTTTAGACCCGGGGACATCCTTAGATGACTGTTTTGACCATCCAGGGGAAGAGCAATTACTCGTTTGTTACTGGGTTGGATAATAGGAGTGCAACCTCTGGGGGATAAGACAGAGACTTGTTAATTATTAAAAGCTTACATCAACCAAACACCAGAGAGTTGCAATTATTAATGTTGTTGTTCTTGTTTGTGCTTAAACACCACTGCTGCTGTTAATATCCTCATTAACCAAAATGAATGATTTTATTACTCTTGATTTGGTTTGGGGTTTGTTAATGCATCTGAGGCGCATTGTCAGTGCTTACTGAAGGAGAAGAACTGCATGTGTTAGTCAGATGACTGCTCACCCTTTGTTCTGTTGCAGATAGTAGCTTTTTTTGAAAGCTTGCTAAATCAACCACACCTCCAAGTCACCCACAATATTAAAATATAATATTTACGCCATATTTTCAACGCACATTTTCTAAAACCCTTCACGGACCCCCTTTGGAATATTACAATGACAAGATAAGCTGGGATATGTATACACATAAATCTGAAAAAATCACAGTGACACTACAGGCCCAACGCGTCCTGATTTAGTGTGCCTGAAAATACCTGAGATTACTGCAAGTGGAACATTTGGAGATGGAGGCATGTCTTTATAAATCCTCGATTTGAAATGGACTGAGTGTTTGTGTGCATCTGTAGTACACATTTCATGTACTAATGCTGCCCTCGAAATGTCTCGTTGGCTCCATTAAGTCGCATTAACATTCATGAAAAGTTTGTATTCTGCTGTTGTTGTTAGAAAACGCTCAGTTATACTTTTATTCAGATGGTGGATTTAATGCAAATGCGCTTAATTGAACACATCCAAAGTGAATTTGTTAAAACACATAGGCTCCCTGTGTTTTCAAAGTTCACAAGAGGTCAATCACATTGCAAATGATTAATCTGAACTTTACTTTTTGAGCTCAAAGCACATTAATATGTAATAGTGTCTTTTACACATTTAATTATAATACTAATGAACAGCGTCTGTGTGTGCCAGACCTGTGGTTGGCCACTTACTCTGCTGTATTCCCGCTTTTCCTGCAGTGACACCGATGGTAACGTACGTAACACACAAAGATGATACAAGGCTTCATCAAAGTAGAACACTCAGGCCGTGCCTTCTGATTTGCACACGTATACAACTAGAAATGTGAATTGCATGCACGTGGAAGGGAGTGGACATATTGGCCCAATAATTTTTACTATTTCAATAACGAGACAAAAGAGGTGTCGATCAGCACTCTGTGCATGTAATAACTCAAGCCCAAGTGAGTGAGAGGTTAAAAGGGCTCCCTGCTGATGCTGTCAATGCTTGTAAAGATTCCTTAGATTGGCCCTTGGTCTTAAGATCCCCCAGGTGAGAAAGTGCCTATAAGTGTGTTAGGCCACACAGCCGGGCTCGCGTGGCCACTGGGCGGTCAGCTGTAGGCACCTGCAGATTAGTCCAGCATGTGGGGCCCCACGAGCAGCAGACACAGGGACATTATTTCATTGGCATGGAGAATGGGGGCAGCCATGGCCTACTGGTTAGCACTTCAGACTTGGAAGGAGGGTTGCCGGTTCGAAACCCCGACCAGTAGGAAGCGGCTGAAGTGCCCTTGAGCAAGGCACCTAACCCCTCGCTGCTCTCCGAGCACTGCTGTTGTAGCAGGCAGCTCACTGCGCCAGGATTCACTGTGTGTTCACTGTGTGCTGAGTGTGTTTCACTAATTCACGAATTGGGTTAAATGCAGAGACCCCTCACGGGATCAAAAGAGTATATATACTTATACTTAGAAGGGTTCTTGTGCTGGACTACCTACCTGGCTCTTGAAGCACCAGACGCCAGTTTGCTGGTGACGAAGGAGACAGAGGACTCACAGAGAGGTCAGTTGTGAAAAGCACCGCTGTATTGAGCTCAACAATGGCTGGCTAAGGAACAACATTCACTTACTGTATGTATATGGAGATATATATCACAGCATATGACGCTTTCCATCTCAGAAGGAGCTAAACAGATGGTCATGCGAGACTCCACTCCTGTTTTTATTTCACGAGGAAGCTTCTTTTGCGTTAGTTGTGGAAATCCATACGTAAAGCAAATAAGGCAATTTATCGGCCTAAGCCACGCCGAGCCTAATCTGAACCATATGCAATTTTAAAGGGTGTTCCTTCTATTAATGGGACCCCAGGGACAGAGGGGCTAATTGATGCAGCTGTTGATAGCTTTTACAGATGACGCCGAGATCGCCTCCCCCGTGACTCTTATTTCAGAGGCAGTTTTTAATGAAGTGCTAAACAGAAGGCTCTCTCTCTCTCTCTCTCTCTCTTTTTCTCTCTCTCGCTCTCTCTCTCTCTCCCTCTCTCTCTATGTATCTATCTCTCTCTCTCTCTCTCTCTCTCTATCTATCTCTCTCTCTCTCTCTCCCTCTCTCTGTCTCTCTCTCTCTCTCTCTCTCTCTCTCTCTCTCTCTCTCTCTTTCTCCCCTCCCCTCCATTGCCTCTTCCTTTACATCATAGCTTTGATTTGAGAGCTTCATTCAGCTTTTTTTCCCTGTACAAAAATACACTTAGACATATGGACACACACACACACACACACACCACACACACACACACACACACACACACACACACACACACACACACACACACACACCACACACACACACACACACACACACAGGGAACATTGATTTATCTGTTAAATAACTAGAGCTTTTACAGCACTTAGTGACTGTTGATTTGCAGGGGTCTGGAGGAGAATGCTGAGGGAGGGAGTCGATGCCGCCACCATCTCATCCAGAGACTATCTCCAGTAAATAAACACTCGTCTGGGCAAATAGTGGCATCATCAACGCCCTCTCAGGAAGGTTGTCACGAATTTGGCTGATCATGCATTTTTAATGATTAATTAGGAACAAAATTAATTACGCTCAAATAATTAAAGGACACAGGCTCTGAAGTAGGATATGCGCTGACATATATCATAATATTTCATTACCCAAATGTCGTACTCATTCTAGCATGTGATGCACTAACCAAATGAAGCTTCTTCTTCTTGAGACCTCTCCTAGTCAATACACATAAGCTTAATCGACAGTGTAGAGTGTACTGAACATTTTGGATGAAGCTTCTAGACCTGTCCAACGCTTACCACATGCCCCCCCCCCCCCCCCGCTTTAATCAAACATTAGTCCAGCACAGACATCCACATCCCCTCAGTGGACTTAAGTCTCCCCTGGACCTGCACAGCAGATGGGAGGAGAATGTGAGTTTAAAAAAGGGGAAATATGTTTAAAGACCAAACACTTAGTGGGAATTTCTGGCATTAAATACTCTGCGCAAACAGCGGGGCTAAATGACTATGGTTTAGTCTTTTCTCCCTCTCCTGGAGGTGGCTGGGCTGGGCTGGGAAGGAGTGGAGACTGATGGCAGTGTGATGAACTGGATGGGAGCCCTACCCTGAGGAGTGCTCTCCCATAGTCACTAAATTCTGCTCATTAATGTGACAAACCCAAACACCGAGGCAGTCAGGCGTGAGATTCAGCTGTGTACAGCATCTGGCCTGTACCAGCAACCCCACCACCAGCTATCCCTGAGCTCACATGGATATACACACACACACACATACACACAAGCTGACACATATGCACACACATAGTTAAATGCGCACACACACGCACACGCGCGAGCGTGCACACACACACACGCACACGCACACTCACACGCACACGCGCACGCACACACACACACACACACACACACACACACACACACACACACACACACACAGGCAGGCAAATAATCATGCACACACCCACAGAGCACATCTACATATGCATGCATGCACATGCTCTGCAACCTCAATCAAATTTAAAACAATCAACTCCCCTTTCCTCTCCAATTCACCAGTCTGCCACCAAGCCCTATTAGTGTCTACCATCATCCTCCTCCAGTGATTTACAAATGAGCACAGTGAGAAGCCTATTCTCTCTCTCTCTCTCTCTCTCTCTCTCTCTCTCTCTCTTCTTTCTTTTTTTCTCCATTTCCTCCCTCCCTCCTCTTTTTCTCCCCTTCAATTTCCTGCTCTCCCCCTCTGTTGTATTCTCCCTCTATTCTTCTCTTACACTCCCCCTTTCCCCTCCCTCCCTCTCTCACACTCTCTCTCTTTTACTCTCCCTCTGTTTCTCTCTCTCTCTACTACTACCTCTCTCTCTCTCCCTCCCTCCCTCCCTCCCTCCCCCTCTTTCTCTCGTTTCTCCAGTCAGTCTCTCACTCCATCCGTCAGCCGTCTCCATCCTGATTATCTGGAGACGCCAGTTTCAAAGAGACATCTTAATAGTGATGTCAACGTATTAATTAGAAGTGTTAATGAGCTAAAAGCAGCCCAAATTAAATTAATGCAGCAATAGACACAGAGTGAAATTAGCTTCAATTTCTGTAAATGATTCTGAAGTGTGCACAACATATCAGCCTGTCTGAACACTCCCATCCCCCACAGCTAATCAAGGACTACATTGCAATTAACTGCTTAATTAAAGCAACACTCTGCTCGGAAAATCCGGCACAATTAAGTAATGGCTGTTATAGCATGAAGACAGACTGTATTTGTCTTCGAGAGGGGAAAAAAAAGGGGAAGAGAAAAAAAGCAGCAAAGAAGGAAAGAAAGAAAGAAAGAAAGGGAGATGAAGAAAAAACAAAAAAAAAACAAAAACAAACTATATTATTTCGCTGGTGGCCCCCTTGGGGAATTCAGACAGCCAAGATGTGCCAAGATGGAGAGGGCTTGTGTGGTGGTGCTGAGAGCTCCAGCTGGATGCTGTGAGAGAGTCAGTGACAGCATGCCAGCTCACAGCTCCTCGCCCGTGGTGCCGTAGCCATCTGAGCTGGCTGGGACTCAGACAAGTGCGCCGGCCTAATCATCGGTTCCATGGTATCTTCCCACCACTGCTCTCCTGTTGGATGGGGCTAGACTTTCTGACAGTTTGAGAGTGTGTGTGTGTGTGTGTGTGTGTGTGTGTCAGCTGAGGACCTCTCAGTTGACCTCGAGTCAACGTTAGCCATGCTTGATGTGTTCCAGTTCTGCTTCAATTGCCCAGTTGCTCGCGCCGTTCTCCGAGAGAAAGTTGTGGTGAGCGCAGCGCTATCAGGAAGAGCAGCCGTGGAGCTAACGTCTCGCTAAAGGCCTGCCATTAAAGCAGGAGATGAGAAGGGAAAGAAACTGTGAGGGAGGAATAAAAACAAGGGGGGGGGAATCAAACTGATAACGACAGAAACACAGCACTGATTTCACTAAGATGGTGTATGTGTATGTGTGTATGCGTGTGATTGTATATATTTATGCGTGTGTGTGTTTGTGTTTTGTGTGTCTGTGTGTGTGTTTGTATATATTTATGCGTGTGTGTTTTGTGTGTCTGTGTGTGTGTTTGTGTTTTGTGTGTCTGTGTGTGTGTGTTTGTGTGGACCCCCACAGCTCTGTGTCGGGTTATTTACTAGTTTAAAAAGTGTGGGAGTGTGTGAGGGAGCTGTGATTAACACCCCGGCTCGTGGTGGCGCACAGGGAGCCGGGTGCAAACCCCACCCTTCAGCAGGTGAAGGCCGCAGCAGAGCATATGCCGGCGGGCTGGATGGGGCCCTCGTCGCTCGCTCCGCTGAGACCGCTGCCGCCGCTGCCGCCGCTGCCGCCATCACTTCCTGGGGTTTGAGGCCCGACTGGGACCGGGCGTCACGCGCGCAAACACCATCTGTCAGGAACAGCCTCACCTGCAAGGAGCATTTAACAAGAGGGCGTCGAGTTCCACGCGTTCTCACCGCGCGTCTCGGCGAGAAAGGAACCCAGGAAACGCTCCTGAAGAGCTGAGAGAGACGGGTGGCGGTGATGGCGATAGTTGTCGGGTGGAGGAGGGTGGAGAAGCGCGGGGCTTCCACTTTGATAAACTTGTGCCGTTTGCCCCTCTCCGCACGACGACTCTCCTGAAGTCCATCATCCATGTAAACATCAAACGCAGGCAGAGCAGCAGAGACAAAAGAGCAAGAGCCGCATGCGTGGCACAACAGAACACAGCGCTTCAGGACAGCTTCCTCACTGCTAAAGAGACGAGGAGGAGGACGAGGAGGAGGAGGAGGAGGAGGAGGAGGGGGAGGAGGAGGGGGGAGACTGGGGTGGTGGGGGAAAGACACCTGAAGTGTTTGACGCCAAATTAGGTTTTCAAAGACAATAATTAGACTTCCCTCCCTAAAGGTAAATTACCTGCTACCCAATTGATCTGCATTCTAATTATAGTTTGGAGCCTCTGAGCCATTGCCTGAGCCTCCCATTCTCTTGTGCTGGTGGATGTTAAACATGTTCAAATACGTGTACATGTATGTGAGCTCCCGTAATCAGTTTTGCATGCATTCACAGCCATAATTGGAGGGAATAAAATGTGTCATATCACTTCGAGGCCAAGTATTGACACTGCTGGAGCCACATACCACTTTGAAGACATTTTATTAAATCAGCATTCTGCGAACTAAAAAAACAACACAGCCATTTGGTTGATGTGATATTTCAAGCACTTGGCTGTAAGTCTCCTCCAGCAATTCTGACTGAAATCCATAAGGTATGTTTGTGAATGAAGTGGTTAAAAAAACAATGACACATGCCAGGCTGGATCAGAATGTTGACATTATATTAGAGCACTTAAGCAGGGTTTGTTGTGCCATCTGAGCCACACAAGCGTCTATCTGGAGAATAGTCATCAGAGAAGCCGCTGGCTGTCAAAGCTTCCACCGCACTTGCTAGATAGGACTCTCTCATGAGCTAAAGTGTATTGCATCATGCTCGCTCCTGTGTGTGATAATGCACCACGCCATGCAAGATAGGCAAGCCCATCTGAAGCTGTTATTGCCCAAGACCACTGCTTTAGAGGACCAGGTCGAGTTCTGACACCTGACGTCTGGTCGGATGGCTGTAAAAGGAACAGCATTGGTGTTGCACATAGATTTGAGCCCCTTGGTGAGGTGGAAAAGAGAAGCCTTGTGCTGCCTAGCGGACATAATTAATGATGAAGAGGGTGGAGGTGTTTTTCCGTTTTGCCTCGTTACTGTGAGTCACACCTCCGCTTGGCGGCACTGTGACTGTAGAGGCGCACAGGCAGAGTGGCTGAAAAGCAGCCAGTCATTTACAATTCAGCCC
>NC_055959.1:29279122-29409122 GCF_018492685.1 Alosa sapidissima
CGTGGGGGGATCCCCTGAAAGGGGAAATATATTAACATGCATGAGCCAAGCTAAGGAGGCTATAAGGATGTGATGGACAAGCAGTGTGATATACATACTATGGCCAAGCCAACATAATCCCTATGAATAAAGAGTTTAAGCCCTTTTGTAATTAGCAGTCTCGCTAATGTATGCTAGGTTTTAATGACCTTTATGAGAACAGCTGCTTTTGCCAGTGCTGTTCAGTCAGTTATTTTCTATATTAACCCGACTCAATTACTGTATGTCTCAGATATCCTGACACACACACTGGATGAGTGTCCTAGAAATAATGTTGTGGGTGTTTAATAGAGGGAGAAAGAGATTGAAAGAGGGAGTGTGTGTATGTGTGTGTGTGTGTGTGTGTGTGTGAGAGAGAGAGAGAGAGAGAGAGAGAAACAGACAGACAGACAGACAGAGAAAGAGAGAATGTGCGGGTAAGAGATAAAATGAATGATCAAATGGTGAATTAAGAGAGAGTCATCTGTTCATCAGTGATTCACAAAAGCTCTTGACATCAGAACTCAGGGTTTGAACTGAAGGAAACCAAACCCCTCTGCAAGTGAAGCAACCTCACTATAAGAGATAATAAAACAGATAAAAGAACTACAGTTCAAAACGGTGATCATTTATTGATGTTGCCAATATGCAGTGGGAATTAGTTTTATTTCCATCACTCGGCTTCCCCTCCTTCTCCCATACTGCTAACACTATAGCGTGATCATCTTCACTGGCACACCACCACTGAATTTACTTGCAATAATGAACATCTTAAGGACAAAGTGATTCAGTAATATTCATTGCTCTGTTATGTGTTTAGTCCTTCACCTCCATGTTGTGAATCTGCAAATGATTTAGGTGGTTGTAATATTGTAATAGTATAATCAATGTTTTATATGGGAAATAGACTTGAGAGTCAATAAATAGTCATCCACTCCCCATAGGATTTTTGAGACATCTGTTTATCATAACTTCGGCCGGTCCAGAAGATGGATAGGGTCACCAGATATTCAATACAGAAGTGTATTCAAAGATATGAATACATTAGGAATCAGGAATATGTACAAAAAAGTACAGCAAACTGCCAACTGATAACAACATTAAAAGGAATCAAAAGTTTAGAAATCGCAAAATAAAACAATACATGATAAGATCAGGAGTCAGGAAACAGAGAGATAATGCAGAGCAGTGCTTCTACTCCATCCCTCCAAAACTCCACCACTCTAATCAAAAATACTTATCTACTATTTGTGCATGTACACTATGACAGATTGATAGCCTAGCAGGCACAGGGAAGTCGTGGTTGTGAAAAAGTGAATGTAAGACATTGAAAATGTAAACATTAAGGTTGCTTTTGACATGGTTCAAAGTTGCAGAATTCTTGCTATGAAAACTTATACTGTTGTTTCTGGTGATGAAGTTTCTCCTATTGAAGGATTTAAACGCAAATCTGGATTACACCTGCTTTTTAAAAGTCAGCAGTTTTTCACCACAAAAGAGATGTGCACTGTTTTCATACATGCTGGAACTCCTATTCGATCGCACACACTTCTCCTAGGCATGAGTAAGAAACGCATAGCATAGGCATTAGCACGAAAAGCATAGCATAGGCATTAGCACGAAATGCATAGCATAGGCATTAGCACGAAAAGCATAGCATAGGCATTAGCACGAAAAGCATAGCATAGGCATTAGCACGAAAAGCATAGCTTGCCATTCTGTGGAAGGCAGAGTGAACTTTCACTGAGATCTGCTCATACATACCATGTCATCTTTTATGGCACACATAGTGAAGAAATGATGCCTCACTCGTTAAATGAAATTCAATTCAATATCATGCTCAAACAATAGTTGCTCAAAGTAAATTGTTGTAAGTAACATCAAAACATATCACATACTGTGCTTTGGACAGATTGTAGACATATGTCTTCAGACAAATGTTGACATTCATTTGATTCAAAACAAAATTGGAGGTTGACTTTGGGCATCAGTGTTAATTCATGCAAAATCCACACTGATGTTCCCCATTCAGAATGCTCAATTAAGGACACTTATCCTTTTTTCCCCCTTCCGTGGTCCTCATTGTTTGTCTTCTTAGATAAATAACAGTTCAGTGCATTCATCTCGTGACAGGCATTTGAAAAGCAAACATTTAGCAGCCAGCCATAGCCAATTAAAACTCATCTAAGTCTGTTTGGTGCTTTACAGTGGTGTACAGCACACCAGAAAAAAGCTGCTAGCAGGAAGTCGCCCTCTGCCTGTTTGGTAGAGCCACTATTTATTGGCCCTGCAATCACCCATTGATACTGAGGACCAGAGGAGGCAGTGAGGAACTGGGTTCACAAAGCCTTGGGGAGTTGTGGAGAGATGAAGGCCTAATTTGTTAATGCAGTTGGACTTGAGCTCAGGAGAGCCAGGCATTTCACACTTTTGGTGCAAAGCCATGTAAAAGGGGGCACACAAAGCTAAACAGTCGTCATGGCTTTAATGCTATCAAAACTCTAATCTGGCTGGGATTCTGTGTGTGTTAACACTGCTAAAATGTAGCGGGCAAACACTCCGACAACACTGCATGAATGTCTCAATATATTAACCACACAATAAACAACCCATTCAATTCTGGGGATTTGCATGGGGAAATGCCAGCATTAGCAGGGAGTATGGAATGCATTTGCGTGAGATTGTGTGTCTGTGTGTGTGTGTGTGTGTGTGTGTGTGTGTGTGTGTGTGTGTTCACAGTCTCAATGTCTGCTTTGTGAGAAAAGCTTTCGAACATCTCTGTGTGAGAGAGAGACGAGAAGAGGAAAGAGGAGAGGAGGAGAGCCCTACTGTAGTGACTGAGAACACAGCTTTGCTGGCATATCACTGTGCACAATGCCATAGATTAACACAGTGTCAGTGCCGAGCTGGAATAAGCTAATTGCTTAATTAGCTGACCCAATTCGATAAGCTTCTTCCAGCATATTAACAGAAGCTATGTAACAAATAGCTGGGATTCATAAAAATAGGGTTTAATTACAATCATGGTTGTAAAATACAAAATGAGATGGCCAGTGCTGCTCTTTGAATATTATTGTAAATGAGAGACTATTAGCATCAATTTGAGTTTGATCATTCTGAAAATGAAAAACGAGCAGACAAGTGTCGTCTCTCTGCTCCTTTTTTTCTTTAACAACGTAGAGCCAAACACATCCTACCTTTTGATTGTTTTGACTGACTAAACAAATCCCTGTAAATAATTATTTAATTGGCCTTTTTTTTCTGTCAAATAATTAGAGATTTGTTTGAAACAATTACGCGATGAAACGGAATGGGGCCACAATGTGGAAATAGAAAAGCAGGGTCAGAGGTCAAGGCAATTTTCTCATTAGCCTGGGTGATGAGTGAGAGATTCATTTACATTTCTCCTGACATATTTTACATACACAATCTTTCGCATAGCTCTGGGAGTTATGGGCAATAGAGCGCTATTTGTATAAGATGAAGTCATTTATATGCTAATTCATTGGAATGTAGACCTTTCAGATTCATTCCTTACACACACCCTTGTTTACCTATTAGCTCACATAGATGCATAGGGACATGGTAATGTTATTATTTTTTTATTTATTTAAACAACACCAATAGAGGAAGTGGAAAAACAAGAAATGAAGGCATGGGCTGCAAAGCATTAGCATTGTGTCACCTGCTATTAGCTTCTGTGCTTCATTCTTGGCTTGTGTTCAACAGGCACCCGAGGAGCCAAGTCTCCAGTCATACTTTAAACAATACCATTCACCATAATTTTCAATTGACGTGAAGGCAGACATATGCCACAGGCGGCATGACTTTTAATATCTGTCACTCGGGGTGACATAAACAGCGACGAAGAAATTTTCAGTGTTTGAATGTGGGCCAGTGGCACAGCAAATTCACTCAGTCTGTGTGAAGCCGATGCCTGACTGAGACAGAAATGTAAGGCTTTTCATGTGCCACAATGTGCAGATTCCCAATATCCCTGAAGGCACAAGCAGCTCCAGTACCTCTAGGCATGCTTTCTGCTCGAAAAGTATAGTGGTGGTAAGGCTGGCCACACCAAACACAGGTTCATCTTGAGAGGAATGACAGATCATATTATGAGCTGGCCAGAAATGTTAATGTAATTCCACATGAGCCTGGCTTAAAGAGATTCAATCAAACGGCCCTGATACCTACTGTCGTTGTGTCTAAGAGGATGACATTCTTCCTCTCATTGTCTCTGTAATTCACCAAAATTGCCACTTAGAGCCGCTCGGAGTTGGCTGTTTCATCTCCGAGCTTCCTCTGGTCTTCGGCAGTCGGCCCCATTTTTACTTCTTCGAAGTGTGCTAGCACTTCATTAACCTTGCCAGGCTCAAGATAAGAGAGGTAGTGCATCAAAGCAGCTAGCCTGCAGAGAGAGGAGAGCACAGCGGCCTTCAAACAGACTCGAGCTGAGCAGCCCATGCAGAACACACAAAGGGCCCCTCTTCAGCAGCTCTGATGGCTAGGCTGAGGAGCTAGCGCTCATAGCAGCTACGTTTTTCTGTTAGTGTGAGTGGATCGTTATTTTTTTATTTAGTTGGGGCAATTGAATGGAAGGACGTTACCTTTGCCTGGATGAAGTGTGGGGCACAGGCGCACCTCAACGGTCTAAGGAGCACGCAGCTGAAACTAGGGAGCACACAGAGTTAGAACACAGAAATACACACTAATGTGCACAAGCACAAATACACACTAATGTGCACAAATACACACCAATGTGCACAAACACAAATACACACCAATGTGCACAAATACACACCAATGTGCACAAACAAAAATACACACTAATGTGCACAAATGCACACCAATGTGCACAAACACAAATACACACCAATGTGCACAAATACACACCAATGTGCACAAATACACACCAATGTGCACAAACACAAATACACACTAATGTGCACAAATACACACCAATGTGCACAAACACAAATACACACTAATGTGCACAAATACACACCAATGTGCAAAAACACAAATACACACTAATGTGCACAAACACAAATACACAAAGAGACAGAGGGTCTGTGGAACATAGTTGGGTTACATCATTGATTATACTGGAACATCTTAATATAAGTGCCAAGATACAATAACACCTGAGGATATTAGATCATGCATGCAACACACAAACACAAACACACACAGACACACACACAGACAGACACACACACACACACACACACTCACACACACACACACACACACACACACACACACACACACACACACACACAAACACACACACTCAAATGATGAAACCTGCTAAATGATTTCAATATGTGTGCACAGTGATGAGGAGGTGCACACTTAGGTTTGAATTTGCAGCTGAATACAAAATGCCTGTCTAATTATAAAAGCATTATAAAAGTATGTTCAAGTGTTTCACTTTAAATATAACTCTGAAGAAATGTTTCTTCAAATGTTGGTTTTATAACACAGTATATTTCTGGCTAATCCATCTCTAGAATTTCTTGAGAAAGAAGGCAAAATTATTTTCCTTTGGAAGGAAACTGCAAATCCCTGTCTGGATTTTGTTAAAAGGCTTAAAATGTCACTAAATGCCAAATCCAAGACTCCAGCTAGCATGTAGGTCTTTAAGATGTTAAGGCATTTGAAAGTTACCTGAAATTGATGAGGTTAATATTCTTATCACAAATTCAAGGTGCTGGGTGAGAGTGGTTATTGAAAATGTAGACTAGTGTTGCTCTCCCCATTACAGAGAATCACATGGCTTAGAACAAGGTGTAAACACCAGCTCCTCATCTTATGGTTTACAATCACAGCATTTCAGGAGTTCACTGCAAAGTGATGGGACATTGTGGAGGGAAGGAGTCTGTTTGACTGGTCAGGACTGGCTGTCCCTAACACCATGCAATTGTTTTAAGGCTCGTGGGGATCAAAGGGAAAACAAACATTAAGTTGAGGCCAGCCAAAACACCACATCAAACATTTTAGATGTTGCATCATAGATGGACTGTTACAATTATGAAATTGCCTTTACAGCAAACATGGGTTAAACAAACCTAACATTAAACAACATTTACCAGTCGTGAAGAGGACTGTAAATCAAAGAACTTACGGCTGGATCATGATATATAAAAAAAAAAGAGACTGTGATATACAGGGCAGAAGACATACAAAAACATCAACCAATGTATATTTTCAATTGGATTGAGGCAAAGAGAACCACCCAGGGTGCACAGGTTTCTGCAACACCTCAAATATTCCCCCAAGCCAACACTTCACATCGGTGGCATGGATGCCGCTTCCCAATGGCTCTTTGTGCCAACGCAAGCCACCCATCTCTAATAGCGGGCAGAGAGATCCGTTTCCATTGTGAAGCAGTGCCTCACATCGCCAGTGTTGTGGGCACACGTTTAGAGTGAGCCACAAAAAAGCCGGGCAGAAAAGGATCAAACGCAGACGCTTGTGAGCCCGCGCCGCACCCCGTGCACGTCCATGCAGAATGTGCGAAGTGGGAAAAAGTTGCTTTGCCACTGAACAGAGTCAGGCAGAGCTCTGCATTGCCGCTGATAACATGCTTGGATTAGGGATGTTTAAGGGAAGGGAAAATTATTCATTTGAGATGGATGAAAAGCTGCTCTTGTCAAGTCTCCCAGTCATGCACTTTATCCATTCCATTTTCTACTAGCCAGCATGCATATTTTTCCTCCCTCTCTCTCTCTCTCTCTCTCTCTCTCTCTCTTTCTCTGTCTCTTTCCGCAATGCAAATTTCTACACACCAAAAAACTGTGAGCGCATTACCCACACTCACACATTCACGGCGAGCCCAGAAACAAGATGAATTCTTTTCTGTGGAAAATGAATTCCACATAGAAGTCAAGTAGGCAGGGAGAAAAAAAACAAAGGCCGTTACTTTGCCATGGCTGGAATCATGTTTCATACTGTGCGTACACTCTAACACTAGCCCTAATGGCGGTGCACAGGGGCTCCAACAGTCATTATTGCCATACAAGATTCCCAACCCAGGGATGCAAAGTGCTGGAGATGCGTTGGAACGGAGCATCAGTGACCGGATTGCAATCCAGCTCTTAGCCCTGGCAGATCAAACAGCACATCCAGTGACTGCAGTCATGCTCAATTATCAGAATAGGCTTTCTGTCAGCCCCAACGTTTAGAGTGCAATTAATGATTAAAGCAACAGAGTCTCTGCCTCTCTCCTCTCCCTGTGTGTGTATGTGTGTGTGTGTGTGTGTGTGTGTCTGTGTGTCGGTCTCTGAGTCTTATGATACAGAGAACATGTCAGGCGCTCTGTACAAATATTATGATCTCTCTGATGAGAGGAGAGGCTCCAGCCTGGATGGCCAATAAATTAGAAGCACGCTTCTCGTTTACTCATCACAACTAATGAGCCTGATAAAATTACCTCGAGGATCATAATTACAGGCGAGTGGCAGAGACATTGGCACTCTCCAATGTGACACACACACACACACAGGCAGGCGTGCGTGCACACACACACACACACACACACACACACACACACACACACACACACACACACACACACACACACACACACACACACACACACACACACAGAGCCCAGACTGTGAACACACAAAAAGACAGACACACACAGGGCTCAGGCTGTGAGCATGCATGCATACGCACACACACACACACACACACACACACACACACACACACACACACACATATTCAGTGGCTCTAATGAAGAGTAGCTGACAAACAACTCACCAAATGGCTTCTGTGCTTTTTGGTGGCACTATAAACACAACTGTACGGTCACCTTGGCGACCCTTTTAATATGCAGAGGAGTTGGAGATGGGTGCATCTATAACAATTACAGGATAAATCACAGAAAAGTTGTGAGGGTTTTTTAGGTGACCTAAAGTGACTGACCAAAAGATCCTTTTTAAACAACAAAAACACAAGACAGTCAATACCCAGTCTGGCAATCTCGATATCTTGTCATGAAGAACAGTATGAGACCACAACATATGAAACACAATCAAACACTGTAGCCTAGTGTCTGCCATTACTCATAATCACATTCATGACTGTGGAGTAAACCGACACTTACAGTCATGAACACTGTTTTATCCATACTGTAAATTAGGTTTGCATTTTGATAGAAAGTTAAGAATAAGGCAGGCAGATACAAAAGAGTCATTACTGAAAAAAAAAAACACAGTCCCAACAGATGGATTCTAAATTCATCCTATGATTCAGAGGCCAAGCTGCCATTCCTAATTCCTTCATTATGCCCCCAATTCTGTTAGTGAGTACACGTGTGCTTGGAGTGTGTGTTTGTGTTATGTTTTTTAAAAAAAATCTCTTTGCGCATCCACATTAAGTACTTGATCAGTAATGGCATCTTTTGATGGACACACGTGGCGTGGACATGAGAGCTCACCTCCGAGGATTTCATTTCATCAGCCATTCACGGGATGAATTGTTTTACTTATGAATATTAATGTCCCTCTAATTTGAGGCTGTTGTTAATGCTTGTCGCTAGGAGCCTGGCAAATCAGGTCCCATTCCTGTTAAAACCATGTATTAGACACCCCCCTGACACTAAGCCCTCGCCTTTGATTCTTAATTGCAGAAGCGTGAGCATTTGCAGGAGATGGGGCGCAAAGCTTTAATTAACTGTAATATCACACGTATTCAGTCTTGACTGTCACCCACATCACGTATGGTGCTGTTCCCCAGTATCATTCGCTAGCTCTTTCTCAGCGAGAGAGAGAGAGACAGAGAGAGAGAGATGGGGTTCCCGAGTTCATGATCACAATTTCATGCATCTTAAAATTGGGGATGGGTGGTCTATAAGCAGTCGCATGATATTAAATGTGAGTAAATTATCTTAATGCATTTTCGTTCTAAAACCCATATTAAGTGATAGCCACATAAATGATCATTTTCAGGGTGCGAGCAGGAATGGAGGCAGCAGAGCCCAGTGAGAGAGAGCGAGAGCAGAAGAGGAGGCTGGGAGACATTCGGAGAGAAACTCAGAAAAAATGGGTGACTACAGAGTCTTCTAAGCATTTCAAATGGAAGCTCCATGAGCTAACCGCTACCTACATATTATAGGTATTTCAGTTGGAGGAATTAGGCAGAAAGACCAATACCATCACACTGCTATCAGGACAGTTACTTAGTCTTTGCACAGACACTGAATGCTTGAGGCTACCAGCTAACGAGCTATGGCTCTTTTAAACAACTACAAATGCATAAATGACATAAGCATGCATCAAAACCATAAAAAAACCAACAATGTAAATGTAGGAACAATGCATACAAATCATGATTAAGTCCAAAAATAAAAGTAAGTTATATTTATTTTCAAAAACATGATTAAAGTTAAACAAATATGTTGTTTGTAGACATTACCATTCCATTCATCAATCAAACATTTAAAGATTTCATTCATAACATTTCCTTTGTTTAATAATAACCCCTTAAAAAATCTTTAAAACACTGCATTTGTTAAAATGGGAATTATACAACTGAACATCGAAAGTATTTTCATCGCAAGCATTAAAAAATACACAACTTAGAGGATGCATTACAGTGCATTTAGGTTTCATTAAACCTGGTTAATATTTAAACCCCCTTATAAACTGTACTGCATAAGCCTCTCCACTACATAATCTGTGGATGAATTTAACATTCCAAGGCATATATGAAATTAGCTCAGGCATAAGTAATTTGTGGAGAAGAAAATGGGATTTGCTGCTGAGACTGCTGCTGAAGCTATACTGCCCCCCTCAGCACTGAGATGGAATTACACCCGACAGCCCTTACAAATGTGAGTAGTGATGTAGCACTTTCCTAGTCTAATTGTTCAGTGATACACTGGCTACGACATTTCCATTTTCAGAGAGACTTCTCAAAACATTCATCATATATCACTATAAAGACATTATTATTAATTGTGATTAAATTGCTTTGTACACAAATAAAGAGAACATGTATGCCATTATTGTTATTATTACATACTTATTTACTCCATACCTTCATAAACCCAGATTAGTGCTGGAAAGTTATTTTAACTTAGTACTCAAAAGAAAAGGGTATCTATGAGTTACATTAATTTCCTTTTAGGAGTAGAAAACGTGAATGTAGATAAAACAGACTAACATGAGGTAAAGTATATATTAAAAACACATATAAACAAAAATCAAACCAAAACAAAACCCCCAAGACTACTGTGATACATTCAAAAAACCCTGCTCTGCTAAGTGGTGGAAAAACCTACAACGGAACACAAACAAGCCAACATTTCAGTGCACCGAGTCTCAAGCCGTGCAGCACCGCAAAACATGAGCACCTCCAACAGCCTTGTGTGGGCCAACTGGGGACTAGCCCTTTCCCATCAGTCTGCTGCTGATCACCCCTCAGCCACCACCCTCTTGCTCTTCCTCCTGAACAGTTTGGAGAAAGATGACTGCCTTTTGCTCTTCGCCCTCTTCATACCTGAGGAGAGGAAAACAGCGCTCAGAATAATACTATGCACATATGTCACTGCAATAAGCTGCAGGTCAATATGTACAGTATGTGAATTGGGTTCTCTTTACCAAGTTTCTGCATCATTTCATTCAACTGCTGGTCCTCCTCCTCTTCCCTTCAGAGAGAGAGAGAGAGAGAGAGAGAGAGAGAGAGAGAGAGAGAGAGAGAGAGAGAGAGAGAGAGAGAGAGAGAGAGAGAGAGAGAGAGAGAGAGAGAGAGAGAGAGAGAGAGAGAGAGAGAGAGAGAGAGAGAGAGAGAGAGGAGAGAGAGAGAGAGAGGTTAATATCACGGCTCGGGCAGATAACAAATGTCTTAAGGCTGATCATTCAGTGAAGCAGTGAGGAGGAAAATGGCCGCTCACCTCAGCCGGTCCTGATCCAGGCCTTCCACGATGGCATTCCGGTCGTTGATGATCTCCAGGAGTCGGTCCATCAGCTCCGACTGCTGCCGGCGCTCCGACTCGCTCTTGAGGTGTTCTAATTCACCAGGCAGATGGGAAAAGGGATTCAACTAAAACCTCTATGGCCAAATGGGAAGGTTGTGCTTAATTTACCCAATATATCTACTTGTGCACATCCTCACATCTATTTAAGATCACAGTGCAAATAAACACTAGGACTGTGACATAACCGGGCTACCAAAGCAGTGAGATGCAAAATTAGCCAAATTATTTGTACAGCACTTTCATGACTATTGCAACTCAGGGATTTGAAGTAATTGCTAACTCCACCAGATGCATTGTACCCAGTGCACTGTAAGTGATTAAACGAAGTGAGCTAATGTTTTTTAAAGCCTTTGAGCAGTTCACGGCAAGGCTACTCTGAAATCTAATGCGCTCTCAGGTGCTCACAGCACAGGTTCCCTTTCTGCGGGCTCAGGTGTGAAGGTGTGAATGCTGTTAGCCGGGCCACCCTACCTGGCTTGTCCAGCAGCCTCCGCAGCTCACCCTCCACTCCAGGCTGCTGCTCCTCCAGATCCTGAGTTCTGGCTCTGAGATGGTTGGGATGAGGAACAAGAACCTTTTTTAAAATTCCAATTCCACATTCCAAAATTTAAATTCCACTAGTACACAAAGACCATGCATCACATACAGTCACCACTGAAATGGTAAATAAGGATTTAAAAAGCCTGCATTAGTCACCGCATGCCACTACTACATGACTTTTCTCACCATCCTTCAGTATGCTATATTCTTAACATGATTACCCCATGAAGCTAGACAGTAAACCATGATCCCAGGATGCAATGATCTCTCTGATGGTAGACAGAGACATTGTGAGTGTTGTGGGGGGGTGCTGGGGGGGACCTACATGTAGACCAGCTCCGACTCCCGCCTCATGTAGCCCTGCTTCTTGCGAATGAGATTGAACCAGTCAACCATCAGCGGGTCCATAAGGAGGTCCCCTCTTCCCTCTGTTTGCACAACAAGGAATTCAGCAAGAAGTATACAAAAAAGAAAAACACAATGTGCACCAAACAAACAAACAAACAAACTAAATATACACAGAGACATAAGGTGTTTGACAAGCAGCTCCACTGAAAAGACAAAACACAGATTACTTTGCTGAAAAATGATACAGTTTGCACACAAACACCCACAAAGTGTATAATTTGCAACTCTGTAGAGTACCGGTACTAGCCATTTTCTTTTCTTTCTAAATTAACCAGCTGTTATTAACGGACTTTGCACTAGGGCCTTTAACATAGAAATGGAACCCAAAAACATTGCAGATAACTAGTCTGTTGAGACAAGTGACATTTCTGTAATCTTACACTCTTCATGCCCCCTTGAGAAATTCCTTCACATTTTATGAGGGTCACGTCTAGCAAACACATTGATGCTGTCCAGTGCATAAGTGGCCACTGAATATTGCCTCGGGGTTAGAGTTGGATACATGATGGCGCCGCCACCGCCAACGCCACCTCACTCACACACACACACACACACACACACACGAGAGGCAGGGTGTTGAGATGCAGGTGGACCTTTTTAAATCCCACTTGCTGCGATGGCTGCGACAGGTGAGTTGAACAGAGCGCCCAGAGATATTACTGTGCTGGGACTATGGTGACCTTGAAAACAGCCAATCAGGTAACCTCCCTCTCCCCCCAAACCCTCCCCTGTCAGGTCCTCCCCATATCTGTCGTTTGCCATTTCTACCCCCACCCTTCTCCCTTTATCTCCCTCCCTCCCCATGTCCTCTCATAGCCCCTTTTCACTCCATTCTCTCAATTCTTCTGCACTCTCCCTCTCTGTCTCACCTCTATATCTCGCTCTCTCTTTCCCTCCATCTTTCTCTCTCCCTCTCCTCCTTTCTCTCGACATTCCATCCTATGCTCGGGTCCCTGTGGAGTGGGGGGAGGTTCCCTCAGTGCGGTCCATGTTCCTCGCCTCATTTGGCCCTGACGGCTGGAAATGAGTCCCTTTTATTGGTCACATCCCTCCCCTTCAGGCGGCGCTGGGATTCCATCTCCCCGGCGGACCGGCTCGGCTAACAGGGTTGGAATGAGAGCACAGCTCCCTGAACTGCACACAGGCAGGGGTGTGTGCGTGGGCACACACACACACACACACACACACACACACACACACACACACACACACACACACACAGAAGGGAAGGGGCCGAGTCCTTTTTAGTATGTGCAGTATGGTACATTACCAAAAAAAAGGGTATCAAATCAAATGGGGGAGAAAAGAAACCCCTGGCAGTTTATTTGGGGCAAGAACAGCCTGAATGCAAAATGTGTCCTTATGCCTGCTCGCTCTTTGACTGAGAAGATTAGTACTAGACCAATTAGACCATTCACAATTCTGCAGTTATATTAAGAACCCATACACCTGAAAGTCTATTTTAAACCCACGTCTAGGACGACACCACACACAGGGGATCCCTCTGGAAGCTAAAATTGGACCAAACCAAGTCTAAGATTAAAAGGAGCACATCTACTACTGCTCAGAGTCTTCACCAATTAAGTGCCAAAGCTGCCCTACAGTGTGGATGACCATTACAGCAGCCTTAAGGCCATTACCTTCCTCACAGCTCCTGAGCCTCTTCTCCAAGTCCACCCCCTCCCTCTCCAACTCGTTCAGGTTCTCCTCGATCTCCCCAAGCTCCTTCACAAGCTCATCCATCGGAACGTGATGCGTTTTGGCCTACAATGTGGAAGAGAAATGTTCAAAAATGGCGTCTTAGCCTGCACAATAATTGTCTGAGAATCACTAAAAGGGCTGTGATGAAGTCTATCAATCATATTTACATGGACATATTTATTGTCTATATTGCCTCAATTCTATTAATAATGAATGAAGTGATGGAAGTCCCTTTCTGTGATAACAGATGACTTACTGGTGACCTCACTTTAGTGACAGAAGCCATTTCCTCTGATGAGTGATGTCCATTTGTAGAACCTAAGAGAGGGAAAAAGGCCAACATGACCATTCATGTTCCTATATTATGGAAGTCTAGAATATTCATCACAAGAAAAGTCCATGAATCAAATGAGTATGGAATAGCTTGATGGTGTGGCATAAGGCTTACCCTGTTCAACAGGAACTCTATGAGGTGTATGCTGTGCAGATGGAGCCTTGTGGTTGGTGGACTCACTTGGAGACATGCGGACAGTAACTGGGGTTACCCAACGCGGTGTGGGTCCAGTTGATATAGAATCCCCACTCCTAGATCCTGCTTTTTGAAAAATAAATGCCAAACATATGGATTACATCCAGAGGGACATCACAAGGACGGAGGCAAAGACAGAGAAAACAAAAACAGTTTGTACAATCGATGTTTTGTCCATAGTGAAAATATAGACACAGAAATGATATCTAAATAGGGCCCATGTTCTAGAGTTTTCCTTTCAGACAGAACTTACCAGCTCCAGCTGAACCCCTACGCAGCGGTTTGGGTGAGAAGGCTCTATAGGGTTGGAGTTGGACACTGCTGGACACAGGGGGTGTCCAACAGGACAAACCATTCGATGAGCTATTAGCATGGTGGCTTCCATTTTGTGAGCCTGTGGATTTGAGGATCACATTAAAGACGATGTCATCAATTGAAACAACGGTTTAATTAAAAAATAAATTCAACCACATATAAACATAATCTGTTTACAACTCTACTATAATCTCTACAACTCTACTCTACTCACAACAACTAGAAGTGTCTGCTAAATGTAATGTAATGTAATAATAATAATAATAAACTCATTCATTTTAAAACATTACCAAAGCCTGCAGACCCACGTCGCCGCTGCTTTGGAGACGAAGCTTTGACTCTGGAGGGATCGCTGGCTGAGGAGCTACTGGTGACCGCAGCAGTCTGGTGGGAGGATGCTGACTCTGCTAAAGCTTTTTCACCATCACACACACACACAAATAAATAATGAATAGTGCCCATTTCATCACAGCTCGAAGAATAACTTGGACATCATACTAATGGACATGTACACAAAGACATGGCCACTCAATGTCCCAACCCTTTGGAGCACCCAGGCTTCTTCAGAACAAATATCTGTGCAGACATCCATCAGCCTAAACAGGGACTTACGCAAGTAAGGCACCAGACTCTAAAGAGGTAGGAAACAAAGCAGAGATATACAGATGATTCCAACAGATAAAAGCTTTACCATAACCCCCTGAGCTTTTCCTCCCAGGCTGCTGGACAGAGGGGGGTCTGTAACTGCTGGACCCTGATGAGGAAGGGCTGGTTAAGGAGTGGAGCTTATCAGAAGCGGTCGAGGTCACGGTGATGCATAGACTAGCCTTGTAGGTCATAGTAGGCTTGTTCTCCACAGGGTTGGGGGGCAACCCTTTAGCGGGTTCAGGAGATCTGGAAGAGAAGAGGCATTTTAGAGGATTAAATTAACGAGGTTCTCTCTGCATCACAAGCTTGGATCCTTTATTCAGTTGTGTGGAAGTTAAAGACAGGTTAAAGGGAGGGAAATAAAACAACAATTGTGATGTTCTCTGGAGCAAAAGATTTAATTGCATGATCCATTGTTGCTTGAATGTGATGCAGTTCATGTTGTGCAAGACAGCTCATATTGTGTGAGTGTCTTTGATGAGGACCACTTCATTCATGAGCATGCTCCAGGACCATGGGGTCAAATGTGAAGGAGTAGCTCATTAGTCACCACTTCTGTAGGGTCTTCAATAAGCTCACAGTCTCAAATCTGAAAATGTTCCAATTCTGTTCCTATTCAGCCATGTTCAATGTGAGGAAACAACTAAAAACACGGAGCAGTTCTGTACTGCTGCTGGCATGCACCCCCTCACCACAGAACTGTAAGCAAACGCCGCATTCAAGACTTGAGGCCATTGGTGACATACTATTATGACTGAATTGCTGCCTTTGTTCCCTTTGTCATCATTCAGTCTGCAGTCAGTGATATGATGTTCCCCTCACCCCATTTTATCTTCTTCAGAGAACTGAGTAAATGATGCCAAGACGTGAAAAAAGGAGAGTAGAGATTTACCATTTATTACCCACCACAACCGTGACAGAGCAGCATTACATAGTGACATGGCTTATATTTACCTTCAGAGCTTGAGTTTGGAAGAGAAGGATCAGATGAGGGCACGTCGGGAGGTGGTTGTGGACAGTGTGGATGTGTGTGTGTGTGTGTGTGTGGATGAATGGGGGCAAAACTGTGTTGCCCTAGGGCCCGGCCTTAGGCGCAGCACTCCTTGGGACTCAAGAGGACCGGGGACAGGGCTCCTGGCTGCACGCGGAGCCAGTCAAAGACTAAAGCGATGGGTGAGGCTGGACGCTTCAGACGGCGGCTGGAAAGAAAAATACCCGACCCACCCATCAACGCTCAGGCTCATGCTCAGCATCATGGCAGACCTCACCCGGGTGACTCTCCCCTACTTCTTCCCCTTGTGGATTAGCGAGCATTAGGGATAAACGACGGCAGCAGATCAAACTTACTTCAGGCTTGGTCCATTTGAGACGGGCTGGAGCTTTGATCGCCAGTCAGCTGCAGAGACGTCTAAACCAGCTATGGGTTTGGCTGCAGGAGAGGAATGCAAAGGCAAGGCAGACAGAAATAAAAGAGATTAAATATAGTCGGAGCTTTATATAGCAAGCAGTAATCACCTTGTTAGAGGGACAAGAAAACCCCCCGAAAAAAAACAAGGACCATAAATACACAGCAGTCAGCTGCTCCTTTTTAAGATCTTTCAAGAATCCAAGAGAAAAGGAGAGAGACAAAAAAAGACCTACTTTAGCACAGTCAGAACATGCCTCTCTTTGTCTGCCTTTTCAGCCTCCCAGCATTTCAATTTCAGGTTTAAGAAATGTTTACCGCAATACTTCATCATTGACCTTTCCATGCAACATTCAATGAACTGCAATCTACAGCAAAGGTCATCTGCTGAAAAAGCCAACCTTTGGCACCGCAGGCGAGCGCAGAAGACGAGGAGGAGAAGGAAGAGGAGGAGGAGGCAGTGGTGGCCACGGCGACGGGGCTGGGGGGAGCTCTCGCACTCGCTCGCTCTCGTTCCCTGATGGCAGCCAGCCAGAGGGATTCCTTGCTGCTGCAGGAGGAGGTGGAGGTGGAGGAGGAGGAGGAACTGGTGCTGATGGCAGGCATGGGGGTGGGGATGGGGGTGCTAGTGGTGCTGGTGGTGGGGTGTGCAGGGGCCGCCCCACCCCCCGCCGTGCCTTGGCTGTGTTTCTCCAGCCTCCAGCTGGGCGCCCCGGCAGAGCACAGCCCCTTCCCAGACCTGCGGAGACGCATGCTTATTCTATTAGGTTAACAATTTACACAATTAGCTCGCCAACGCACTTTGTGGCAGTCGGAGCCACATTGGGTGATTTATGCTAATTGTCTGCTGTGTAATCAAATATGCTAATGAGGAAATCTGGCACCCCTTTTAATTGATAAAATAAATAACTAACAGCATAAAAACGTACAGAAGTGAATATATTACCCTAGCACACAAGACATTAGGATATTAAATGATTAAATTTGCAGTGACGTGGCGAAGATAGCAATGCCATCATTAAAACCTTTATTTTTTATGTAATTGATTTAAATTAACGAGACAATAATTTAGGGAACAAACGATGAAAAACCTCACCAATTATTATCAGTCCTGCAGCCAAACTGATACGCTGTGTTGTTATTGTTGCAGTTCCCCTCGCCCAGTTTCCTGCTGATCAGTGCCCGGGCACGCTCCTTCTCCTCTGGCTTGGACGGAGCTCTGGACGGGGCGGTGCCAGCTTCTGTTGGCACTGGCGCCGGCCGATGGGCAATGGATTCTCTTAGAGCCTCAGCGGAGGAAAGCGCCGGGGCTGGAGCTGAGGATGGAGCTGGAGCTGAGGATGGAGCTGAGGATGGAGCCTGGGTGGAGGACTGGAAGAACTGCCGTCTGGCCGCCTGGGTCCTCTGCGCTGAGGGGGTCCATGGCTGCGGCGCTGGACTGGGCTCCACGGGCCTGGGAGTGGCTTTCCCAGGGACAGTTAGCATGGAGGCGGTCTTTGGGACTGCAGGCTGGGTCTTGTCATCTTTCTTTGGCACCTGTAGCTGCACTGCAGGAGTAGCAGGAGTAGTGGGGGGTTTTACAGGGTCAGCTATGCTCTTTTGTGCAGCTCTGGGAAGTGAGGACTTGTAGCCATTCTGGTGTGCATTGCAGATAAATGTCCCTGGTTCAGGTCCCGTCTTGTATGCCCCTGGCAGGAGAGGGTTTGAGCATTCACTGCACCTATAAGAAAGATTCCTGAGTTAGGATTGCAGAAAAACACACTCTGTAATAAAAAAAATGAAGTTTATTCTCTATATTATATCAATGGACAGATGCCTTACTTGAAACAGCTCCTGTGGTACAATTTCCCATCCACTAGGTGGCGCTGCACCAAATGTACATGGGTCTTGCAAACAGCACATTTGCTATTCAGGGTGCCAGTTTTATTAGAGCTCTCCACTAAAACAGCCTTCTGTGAGAGCCAGACAACAGTGGATAAAAGTGGATTAGGCATTTTATACAGGCGACCTTTAGAAAGATGAGCAATGTAAAAAATTCTGTCTGTAATCTACCTCCCTGTTTACCATAAAATATCAATATAGCCTGCACTGCATGAAGCACAAAACAAGCACTATGGATTTACCATTATATATATATATATATATATATATATATATAAATAAAATAATGGACAATATACAACACAACATAGTTAATGTACTATATACACAATACTCAATACAGTGACACAATCGGAACCAAATTCCTTGTGTACTAACTCACATGGCCAAATGAATCTGATTCAAAGTATAAAGCCAAACTTTGGCGCTCATATGTAGTGCCTTGTGAAGAGCTCTGTGGTGTCTTTGGCTGTACCTGTTGGGCAGCTGGTTCTGGTTTAAGCTGTGGTGACGGTTTCTGGATGAGTGGGGCTGGAGGACAGTTCTCGATGGCTCTTTTGTGGCTGAAGACTTTGGAAACAACCGGAAGGTTCTTCTTCTCGGACGGCTCCTCCTTGGAGTCTTCAGCAGGTCTCTTAACACCGCCCACCCCTCCAACTGGAGACGCAGCAGAGGAGCAGAAAATGACAGAAATTTAACAGAATGACAGAAAAGCCAATGGATCAAGTGTGCTGTGCTGTGCTGTGCTCTGCGTATATTCAAATCTCACTTAGCTTAAAATATAGCAACTGCCAGACTGGGGGGTGGTTAGACTAAAGCCTAGTTTATGCTCCCTTTTCATTCGAAAATGAATACTTTTGTTTCATGCGTTGATCCGTTTCGTCTGTATTCGTAAGCTTCGTAAGAACAGACAAAATCAACACCGAGAACGGACAGAGGCTCCGTCCGTATCAGCTTTTTAAATCTCTGATGTTAACATAGAAGGTATACAAATGTGTCCCATCAAAAACATGCTCATATGCTATTTTAAACGACCATTTACTACCCTATAATTAGGCTGGGGAATAAAATGGCCCATTTTAGCAGATATTTAGCGCCCCCGAATGCTTATCAATAATTAAGTGACCTTTACGGTTATTGACCGCATCTGTTTACGCTCACTCATTCCCAAAATGTACTTTTATCTGCTTGGATATATACCACACCAGTATTCAAGAGAAACACAATGCACTGCATTAATGGATCTGGGATTCGGCACCGAAACCGTTTTAAAAGTATCAATTTAGCACCGGTATCGGATAAAACCCAAACGAAACCCAGCCCTAATTGTAAACCACTCTAGCCAAAACAGAGAGCACTGTTGACACTATTGTTTATTTCTATTATTTTACAAAGCTATGCAACACATTCAGGGTAACAAAGCACCATGTTTTGTACCTGTAACAACTGAGAATATAGATTAAGACATATTAAAAGTATCATGCTATTCGCAAAGTATCTGTGAAAGTGTCACATAACAGCATCGTACTTGGGGAGCGGCCATTGAAGTAGTTGTAGTACTGGGAGACGTAGGTGAGAATGCTGAGTCGGTCAGGGATGCTCAGGGCCACCATATCCTCTGCATCCAGCAGGGCGGGAATCCCCAAGTGCTCCTCGGCCACATGAAAGGCCTGCAACAACAACGCGCAGGAAAGCATTTGGTCATACAGTATGTGGGCAGAGATGGGAAACCATGGCATCAGAAGGGAGGGGGGGGACACTCCAACCATTCACTAAACCGGTTGATTCTAATGAGCACAACTCTCCGGTAGAGGCAAAACATGGTAGGACTTACTTTGTGAAGCCAGGGTTTCCCACCTCTAAATGCCAGCTACAGTGTTTCTGTTCCAAATGTGCTTCTAAAGGATTTGAAGTGTGGATGCAGCGTATTCTCGGGGGCCATGCTAGGAGTCATGGCCACTGAACAGCCCAGGCAGTGTTACACATACAGTACATTTCCTTTCTGAGGTTTATCAGTGAGCTACAGCTTTTAACCATTTAGAAGATAAGAAAGTTACATAGATGGGAACCGGGCCTCCTTGATGTCAATCAAACTAGGGGACATGCGTCAGTGGCCTGGCCTGGTGGAGGCCGAGGAGAGGGAGTGGAGGGAGGGGTGCAGAGGTAGGCTAAAACTTCCACATATCTGATTAACACTAGCATGATTAGCTGGTTTTGTAGATTACAGCGTTAACATCACCCAAGGTACACACTGACCCTGTGCTGTTACAGTAATATGGAAGGTTCTGAGATGTGCAAACAAGAATTAAACTTAAACTAGGCTGTATATACTAGGCTGTAAGTTGCTTTTGATAAAAGCATCTGGA
This sequence comes from Alosa sapidissima, assembly GCF_018492685.1. Lineage (NCBI taxonomy): Eukaryota > Metazoa > Chordata > Actinopteri > Clupeiformes > Clupeidae > Alosa > Alosa sapidissima. The sequence continues at coordinate 29,299,924 of NC_055959.1, forward strand.
AAAGTAACAGTATACTTACAGCATACATAGACATTACACACTGTTCATACAAAGTACACTAAATTTGAACAGCAGAATTTACAGGGAAGAACTATGATTTATGCTGTTAGCCATCGTGTATGACCTCACTGTGATCTCTAAATCATGAAGTCAGTTTGAAATATTTATCCAAACTACACACACTGTACACTGACATCTGAATAAATACAAGGCCAAGCTCCTGCTCGGCTGCAAAACTGTATCCAGAACATACCAAGCCTTTGACAGCCTCTATCTGAGCACCAGGGAGCACGAAAACGCTCTTGACCTTTAATTTAAACACAGCTTTAAATATTCCGCTGCAGTGAGGATACATTTGATTGTTTTACAAGTGGCACAGTGCCGCTTTGGCAACACTCAATGGTGCTGTAAACCTATGGTTTCCCAATTAACTGTAAACACAGGACAGACCAACAAAAAAAAAAAAAAGAAAAAAAAAAGAAAACCGTTTCCCAAAATAGAAAAGAAAAAGTCCACAGTGAAGCAATCTCTCTGCCCCCCACGCAGAGAAAGGTCTGGGGCTGGGAGTGAATAATGAATAGCACACTTCCTGTGCACTCGCAGGCCTGGGAGAAGAGGAGGATGGAGAGGCGACGTGGAGGAGGAGTGTGGCGAGCATTGTTTCAGACCCAGCGTGGACAGGCTCATTAAATTTTACTGCTCGGCCTCACACAGGAAAGGCAACTCCTGTGTCGCAGCAGCTGCGAACGAGAGGACAGGAAAGAGCTGCGGCCATCTCCGAGGTATTGGTATCTCGACTAGCAACAGTGGGGAGGGATGGAGAGGGAGGGAGGGAGGCCTGCACCGAATGCAGTGACGGAACTGGCCTTGAACTTCAGAAAATCTGAAAATAAACAGGAAACATAGCACTTCGAGCAACGGGGAGAAATCCAAGTGTTGAGACATTTCAAACTTGCAAAGAGGCTGACAACAACACAACACATTGCACTTGGGCAAAAGTGTCAGTAAAATAAATAAATCGATATTAGCACTTTATATCTAGACATCCGAAGTGTTTTGATAACACCATTAAAGTGTAGCATCCAGCTAGGCCACTGTAGCTGATCATGAATGCAGTTGATCAACAGCAAAACAACACACAAGCAGAAGTGCAGTATATACCAGCACAAGGCACAGATCTTTGCCCAGGTAATGTAAGTGAATCTAGATGGCAGGGATCATGTATCGCCCTCATATGACAGTAAGCCTCATTCATAATGGATAGCCCGAAGGTACTCCTGGTGGGTCGCGTTGCCAACAGACATAGAGAGGCTGCAGTCCTAGGCTAAGCAGCATTTTGAACACCGACATCAAAATAAAGTGTAAGACTCAGTATGAGGTCTTTTAGCCTGACTGTCCAAGGTGAATAAAGAAGGTCTTAAATAATGGAAACGTCCCAGGTGGGCAGGCTGAGGTATTCAATCACAAAAAGACCCTACACACTTCCTTGCAGGACAGGAAGCAAGGCAAGATAAAAAGAAATATAGGCCATGCACTGGGACAAACAGTGACCTACAGTGTATAAACGCTGCTGCCTGTTGAAATGCGGCTTAAACAAACAAACATACACACACATATGAAAAATCCTAAATTCAATCTAATATCTAATTTTCAAATAAATACAGTCTCCTGAGTAACAACAATCAACCAACTTCCAAGTCTGAACTCAACAGGTATCTCATTAGGCACAACAGCAGCACTAAAACGAGTTCACAGAGATGTAGTTCTTCATTACTGCTGAAAGGCGAGAATGGAACAAAGGCATGGACTTCAAAAACAATGGCTGAAAATTAATTGAATTGAGATGAATACATTGATTATAAGTTTTCCTTGCATGTTACAAAATAAATGGAGCCCTTCACAAATTAAATTATTAGCCCTACGAGAATAAAGACAGAATTAAATCAGTCAACAAAATGTCATCTTTGATAAAAAATGGCCATGTGGCCTCCCTGTTGCTTCAAACAAAGTGTTTCGCAAAAGAGGAACAACAAACTTATTTTAGAACACCCTGATATCACATGCAGCACACCAGATGGAGCTATCAGTGTCAGCCGTCAGCGTGTTTTAACATTTCCATTGGCCTATATTTTGTCTTTAGATAGACATTTCAAAAGAGGAAACATGAAAACAACTTGAATTGACTTGGGGCCAAATGCATTTCACCAACTGGGCATATTTTAAAAAACAATGTGAGAAAGACCATGTCCTGGGGACAATGCAGCAATGTGTAACTTGCTACTGCAGTCGCTGACACTTAATAGACATACAGTAAAGGGGAGAACACAACTGTAGTTATAAGTATGCAATCTTCTACAACAACTTCTAATTCAGTTAAAGTATGGGGATATTAATGAGTGAGGAAAGGTGACTTTGTAACAACACCATGAGGTCAGCAAATCTTACCAGTTTGTTGTTCTCATAAATATTCTCTTTTCTGAGAGACTCATAGTTTCTGTAAAAGAACACATGAATACAAGTTACTTCCCTACCGTGAAGCAAAATAGCTTACCTTCAAAGCTGTCTAGGCTACGTGACATAACACAGGAACACACCTCTGTAGGCAAAATTAGCCTACAATGTTTGGGAGATATCTTTGGGACATGTTTTGGAGATAGCCTATCACGATCTGAAAACATATAGCCTACTTGTAAGTAGATCAACTCAGTGTCAGTGTCATCAACTTACAAAGATTCATACATAGTAGGCTAGAGGTCCACTGTCAGTATCTCGACTACCTCCTCCCTTCAAAATAAGTTACAAATGCGAATGCTTTGTTTGTAATCAGTTAAGCGAAAAGAGAGACCAAGACACTGTAGAAATTAGACTAGAGAGTGGAGTAGCCCGGCTCGGTCGGGATGTAGGTTATGAAACTTTTCAGCTTACAAGTTAGTGAACATCCTAGTCAGGTAACATTATTATTTAATTCAAACAACCCTTCTCCATCACTGACGCAAACTGAACAGACCGTGATCATTACCATCTGGGTTCACAATAACAAACGAGCATAAAAAGTTCTTACATGAGATCCGGTCTGTATTTATGGATCAACGCACAGAACGCTAATCCATCTCTGAAAGACGTTGTCATGTTCGTGATTACCACATTTTTGTAGCCATCACACTGGTTCTTGCACCACTGTTGCAGCGCCTTGATGGCAGCCATCCTCCCTCGAGGGTGTCGTGGGAGCCAAGAGCGAACAAGTTTGCGAAGTTCAGGAGGGACCCCAAACAAAGGATGCAGCGTAGCCTATCTGCGAGAACTGTTGTGTCCTAGTGTGAGCTGCCAGACAAACTAGTGCGGGAAGTCCGGGAAGTCTGCTAAAACCACGACCGTGTCTCATTAACTGTAGCCTAAAGAGCAACACAATTAGCCCATTTAACTAAAAGCACAAGACTGGGCTACCTGTGAAATCAAATCGAGGCGACACAAGTGGGAGGGACCTTAATTTAAGATTTGTTCATTAGGTGATTAAATTGCGTCTCTTATTTTGATACCTTGCGTTGTTAAATGCAACCAAACAAAATAACTTCAACACTGACTCACTAGTTATTATTTTGAAGTGGTTTGTGGAACTAGGTTTATTGCCTGAAAACATTTTAGATTATTATTGTGGTTGAAAAAGCAAAAGCGCGCGGACCTTTAATGAGCAATTTAATTATGTTGACAAGAGCCGCTAACAAGCTCTCTGATTTGAATATAGGCTAGGTTTACTGCAAAGACAGAAGTAGGTTAATGTGTTTGAAATTAACAATGAACGCCTCTGTGTCCGTTGATTCATTTTGGCAAATAGCCAGCTCATTGGAGACATCACAATGCTAACGACTTTAGGCCAGGCCACAAAACCAGAAGTAGGGTAAATGGACTTAAATCTAACCTAGCCTAGGCTACCGCTAAATGGCCACTGGTCAGGTTAGGCCTATAAATTAGCAACATAGTTAGGCCTAAAACAAATTTCCTTGCGTACGTTGGCTACTTGTTTTTAGAAGAGCTTCAATCGTGATTGAAAGATTGTGGATAACCTATGTAATGTTTTAAGTCACCTCCGTATGAAGTTATTTGCTGGTGCAATCATAATGTGAAATGTATCCAGCATTGCTGATGTTGATCATGGCATAGGTGAAGTTGATTGAAAGTCTTCTTCCACATTGTTCATTTGTTGTCCACTGCAGCACTGTACATGATCGAGCATCTCTTCTAATTTCACTTCCACTTCCCTCACACTCACTTCCACACACTTAATTTACAGGGTGAAACAACTGTGTGCTTTACAGCATTAAGAAAGTAGGACGAACCACAACATACAGTAAACTCATTGCCAGAGGAGGGCACTCTCTCACTAAGCACAGGCTAAGGCCTCATAGTTCTTTTACACTTCCTATGAAGCCTACCATGATTTCATACAGTATCTTAAAATAGCCCTTACTGTGCCTGCGGTTAAAAATGAGTTGTTAAAAAAAAACAATTCAATATTTACAGACCCTCCAAAACACACTAAATATACACTCTCTCACTGACAGAAATTTGGTAAGACAAATATGAGGAGGTCCTAGAGGAAATACTGTTAAAAACCCTGAGATGTATTTGAGAAGAAAGAAATGTCAAGGGACACTACTATGGTCATCATTGAAATAAATTCTCGCTGATGGACACCTCTGGACAAATATTTCCACCAATTCCTTCCAAAATAAGCATCAATCATTGCATCGCAGATAAGCAACTGAGTGTAATACAATTATTTTTCAGATGTGTCACCATTTTCAATAGCAGTACTTACAAAACAAAAAGAGAAATGTAAGAGGGAAATTATATATATCAACACTAAATCACTTCACACTGGACCGTCTTCAAAGCTGGCGGAGACAAAAACAGTCTAAGTATGTTTGCATTTGTAATCTTCTGACGAGTTGCTCTGTCAGGGAGGCCAGTCATTTTTCAGCCATGTCCATTGTTTCCTCTGTAGGGCTTGTGGCAGCTTGCAGGCATCCTGCCTCTGTTGGCTGCAGAGGTAACCGGATAGCCAGAGCAAGATCAGCCATCGATGAGATCACTGAAAACTCATCAGAGCATTTCCTCTCTCAGCAATAACACTGACCTGACACCACGACTCACAGAAGAGCAAGATTTCTGATGGATTCCTGTTACACAAAGATATTTCAGTGCAGTGCATGCAAATGCAACACTGAACAAATATATGGCATTTAATAAAAAGCAAAACTGATTCTGAAGGTTCTGTATGAAGTTGTAAGATAGGCGCATTTTCAAAAAATGAAATTGTATTTTTAATTATCTATTTACAGACAATCAACAGAGCAGTACTTAAGAATATGAAATACATTTCATATGAAAGTAAAAAAAAAAAACTATGACTGAATGAGTGAATTTGTTTGTGTCTCTAGGAGTGGGGGTCTGGGGAGTTCAAAAATGAAAGGCAAAGATAAATAAAAATGTAAAGCAAAGTAATAAAGATGTAGCAGACCGTTCCAGCCACATTCAACTTTCTGGCATTGGATCTGTTTAAAGTAAGCAGTAAGTGATAAGCAAAACTAATTAATGGGTATGACATAATAAATAGACCCAATTTCATATTCAGTTTCATCAACCGAATTTACAAAGCAACAGAAAATAATAGTCTGGCTTAATGCACAAATGAGAAAGTTAATGAAATTTATTTGATAATATCTACGAAGTTATTTGCACACCAAAAAGAAAAAGCGCAGCCTCACTGGCCCAAATCTTTTCTGCAGCAACAAATAAATAAAATAGGAAACTGCGTGGCTCTTAAAACATTCTGTGTTGTGGTGTCTGAAGATCAAAATGTGTACCTATGTGGCCCATAGAATGTAGCACTGCCTCAGTCACTCCCCCTCAGTCACTCCCCACATCTGTAGCCGCCACCTGGGTTTGTAGCCGTCTCTGCCACCCAGCTTTGGCTACCGTGCTGTGGATCTCCGCCTCGTAATCCCTGGCCTTGGCCCTCAGCTTGGCGATGCTGCACGAGCGGAACTCATCTGGGCTGGGCCCCCCCTGCTCCTGACTATCGGACCCCTGGATCCCAGCAGCGGGGGCCGGAGCCAAAATGGCTACCTGGGGAGGTTTGGGCCAAGAGCAGTTTCCTCCTCCCCTCTCTGGTTTCCTCTCCCAGTGGTTTGCGTTTGGGCCCTCTGAAGGGCTCCGGCTCAGGCTGGATCTGTCCATCTTTTGTCTGTCGGCGTCGCTGTCCCTCCTGCTGCACCGGTCCCCCGCATGTCCCTGCAGTTTTATCTGCCGCCTCATCTTTGCTCTGCGATTTTGAAACCACACCTGGAGATGAAATGAAACAGTTTATTGAGCATCATGCAAAAAGAGTGTAGCTAGGCATTAGGTCAATATCATGTGCCATTTTTAGACTTTAGTGTACTGTAGTGAACGAGTGGCCGTTTCCAACTCAGGGTTTGACAGGGTGTAGTACGGACTGCTTTAGTAGAGGCTTTGCACACCTGCACCCTGGCCTCAATCAGGTCCAGCCGCAGTGCCAGGGCCTCCCTCATGAAGACGTCCGGATAGTGAGTGCTCTCGAAGGCCTTCTCCAGCTCCTCCAGTTGCCAGCTGCTGTAGTTGGCGCGCGCCCGCCGCTGCTTCACTGGCCGTTGTTCATCTGGAAACCGGATCACAGCCACCAATTAGACCATCGCCAACGGCCAATGGCGGGCTAATGGCTCTAGATTGGATAATTACTGCAGTGTTCATTAAGCCCTCTTTAGCAAGGGGCTGGGAATAATTGATTGTTAGTTACGACCTGCTAGCCAATCCTTTGTAAACATTACACTCCTATTAAAAGACGTTCAACGAGAGTGGTGAACAATTATCAGAGCTATTTCACCATACAAACTATTCCGTCTTATTACTGTATTACTTAACATGTTGCCTGCATGAATGACACATTTTACTTTACATTAAGCAGATACCAATTATATGTTATGTACATGGGGTGGGATAGTGGGACAATAATGTCTGTAAGATTTTTATAACTTTGTGAATCTGTACTGTATACTGTAAATACTAATGTCTGTATTTCACTGCTCCATCTATCTGCCCACGGACTATGGGCAGAAACTAGCAATTTGCTACAACCTGGCACAAGACATCTAATAATGTTTTTTTTTGTGCACTGTCCCTGTCATTGTACAAAAGTTAGTACATGTACAGCAAAAGTGATCTGAGGGGAATGAATCCACATCATTGCTACCTACTTGGAGATCTACTTGGAGATCCCCCCCGTCATGAACTGGAAAACTGAATCTCATGAAAAATATGAGTGACTCAATACCAATATTTATGACAAATTACAGTCAGTGATCCACCAATTGCAAACAGTAACGCTAACCTCATCATTGGTAGTTAGCAAAAAGGGTACCCAAGTCATTTTGCCAGAGAGATGCGGCTACAGTAAGGTCAGTAGGTACTCACCCACGGTCTCAGCCAGGTGGCTCAGACCAGCGGCCTGAGAGGCCAGCAGCAGAGCCTGCTTGCAGGGCTCAGGCTGCAGGTAGCTGCGCAGGAGCTCGTAGCTGAAGAGGGGCCCTGGCAGCAGGATGGGAGGGGAGCCCAGGCGGCCAGGGAAGGCAGGGAAGAGGTGAGCAGCGGCCGCAGACGAGTGTAGAAGTGGAGGGCTGAGAGCTGTCATCAGCTGCCCCGGCCCAAACATGTCTCTGAGTGATGGGCTTGGCTCCTCAGAGGTGGCAAAATAAAAAAGAAATAAAATAAAGAGTACACTAATATTGGTCTAAGTGGTGTAGGTTGCTTTGGTTATTATCAGGTTCATCTGATAAGAGATTGAAGTTTTGTGTGCAGCAGTATAGTCCTTCTTCCTCCTCAGTGTCAACCTCTGGCTCTTCTTGAGATGCAACCACTCAAGCAAAAATGAATCTGTTCAATTTGAACTGAGCAATGCAACAGCAATTACGGGTCCAACAGAGAGAAGTGAGTTGAAGTGGTGTTTTGAATAAAAGCAAGTCCCTTTGCCAAGGAAGCATTCTCACCTGTCCTCAGGTGTGATTCTTATTCCTATCTGAGAGCCGCCTCCCTCTTCAATCACATGACTCACCTGCGACTACTGACCCCACCCCTCATGAAAATAACCGTCCTATCAGAAGGAACGTGTCCACCACATGATTGATCATCATTACTTCTCATCAGTCTGTTAAAACAGTAATTCCGCTCACCTCCACCCAACACCTTATATGGCCGTGACCTCTGTATGCTAAAAGCATGTCTGTCTGTATGTAGCGCAGAGCACAGAGACAAGTTCAGACACTTTTTGCGATCCAATTCAATGTGATGGATCAGACACAGAGGTGAAAAAATAACACTGTGCCCGAGAGATTCACGTTATGAGAGACACGTAGACAGCGCCGTGGAGATGCTCACCCATCACTCAGCTGCCAGGGGCTTGCTGTGGTTTCTGTCATGCCTGTGCTCATGGGTGACAGCTGCTGAAGACACAGCAGGAAATTAAATGAAGGAAAATTAACAGAAGAGGCGGAAAATATTCCTTAATATCTTGATGATATAAACTACATACACAAGATCAGATCAAGAATAATACAGAATTTGAGTAAGTAAGTAAGTAAGTAAGTAAGTAAGTATATAATCTTTTGATCCTGTGAGGGAAATTTGGTCTTCGCATGTAATCCTGGTTGCAAGAATTTAAAGGTTACAAGACTTTGAAGATGAAGACTAATAAGTTGCTTTGGACAAAAGTGTCGTCTGAATTACATAAACACAAACATGAAGAGGAAAACAACATTCTTTTATATTTATATATGACCAAGAACAGTACAGAAACGGGCAGCTCAGATTATGTGCAAGGCTTTCGCTGAAATCAGTAGAGCTGGGTGGTGGGGATGGTTGAGTGGAGGGGGATAAACAAACTCTGTTTACATGGTAAACACATCTCACTAATTGGCCTACACAATTGACATTAATTTACAGGCTCATTTGCTCAGTTAAAATGCTTCCGTGACATTTCTGAGCCTCAGTGATTCATTACAATGAGAGCCATGTTGATGGGCTTACCATACGGCATGTTTGGGACTCATCAATGCCGGCGTTTGTTCAAATACAGGAGTCCAAGGTGAAAAGCTAAACATCTGGAATGGGGAATATTGTAACTGGATGACGGAAAGTAAAATGGATTTTCCCACACTTAATTTGGCTCCGCCTCACTGTCTTATGGGAGCCAGTGTAGCGGGGAGTGGAGGGGGGGGGTTAGATCACCTGTCTAAACAGACTGCATTGTTAAGCAGCAGGCTTGGGACAGAGCGCTCCAAAATGGGTTGTGGGTCAGGGATCTTCAGCCTTTGAAAACAGATCACTTTCACAGCCCACAGACTGCTCTGCTAGAAGAAGAATGTCAGGCCCTTTTGTTCTGCGTCAAGCAGGTAAATGGAATGTGCTTAATTCCATTAGGACACTCCTCTCCCATCTCCATTTAAGCCATTTAGCAGGGACTTTTTCAGAGAAAAGTAATATTTAGAATCATAAGCCCTGCAACTGCAATGAGGAGATCATGAACTTTTTACCTTAGGTCCAGACTGCCTTTTAGATTTGAAGGCAGGTTTCTGCAAAAATGTTCTGCACGCACATGGAATGTTATGAGGAGGAGTAGGACGTGACTCATATTGACTGACAGTTCCACTGCACAGGACACACACACACACACACACACACACACACACTCGTCTCTTCCAGTCCCACAGTCTCGGGCCAGCTGTGGTGGTGGTGTTGATTGAGTCCCGATGAGTAGGGCATGAGAGAAAAACACAGGTGTCTCAATTAATCCTCTGGTACACATCACCCTTTAACAGCACGCCCCGGCGGGTGATCAGATCAGACAGCGCCGACCGAGCGCCCATCCTGTCACCGGTGTCACCGCTAACCGCCAGGGATGGGGCGCCGTGGCACGTCGTGCCGGCTTTGATCAGCTCACAACAGCTGGCCAGCGCGGAGCGGCAACAGCGGCGGCGGAGACGAGGTGAGGCAACACCACCCACTCTCCACACCTGCCCAAACACCACAACAAAACCCCACACAAGGAGACGCAGAGGCCCAACAGGAAAATCCATATTACTAAGAAAGGGCGGCTTTCCAAAGATACTTGACCGTCATTAACACCATTTCCTTGATCTCCTTGATCTGCTGCCCAGAAGTGTGATGACACAGAGGAGACACTGCCACTATGGCACTAATAATACACAAAATAAATACAGATAGAACAGAGAAGTGGAGCCACTACTCAAGACCTCACAGGAGATGGATTTGGACTGTCCTTTTCTACAAACACATTTTCCACTAAAAAACCTTCACACTTTCCAAACGGCGACATCACTGGGCTTTACTTTGTGTTAAGAGAAGAGTGGAGAAGATTAGAGGAGTTTGTTGACTGGAAGAGTAGACAGGCTAAACAAACACTGTGTGTGTGGTGGCGGCGACTAAACCGCCATCTTCGTTTGTCCCTGGCCCTTGGGGTAGACACAGGGATTTTCCGGGATATGAGGTAGCAGAGCCTCGCTCCCCGCTGTGCTTGGTCTGCCAGTGCTTTACCCCTCCAAAGCCCACTTATCCAGTTAATCAGCAACTCAGTTCATCCACCAGAATAGGAACCCCATTTACAAATGAGTGGATAATTGAACGGCTTTGGGAGCGACAATGGCGATGGCTCACATGCGGTCCCCCTATTGATCTGTCAGGTACTTTCAGTGCCAGTGAGTCCTCCAAAAAAGCCATGCAGAGCTTAGCTAACAGCCAGAGTATCATCGGTGGACTTACAGATACACCAGACAAGCAGAACATTCTCTTCGGATTAAACACCCACCAAGATTTCACCTCCATTCTACTGTGGTGCCCAAATCTAAATAGGCTTGTTTCAACTGCTGTCATTCTCTTGAAATATAAAAAGGAATACAGACACATCCAGAGAGCAAAGATATCTGTATTTATTTTCAATGGGACTCTAATCTCAATTGTGGAGTATAAAAAAGGATCGTATGAAAGAGAAAGCTAAGCATGGCACAAAAAAATACAACAAAACCTACGGGGTAACATCAGTAAACAATGAACACATCCGTCTCCATTTGTTGTGCTGCTTCATTCAAGGCACCATTAACCAACTCAAATGAGCTTGGTGGCTGCTCTTTAGTTTAGCTTGAATTCTCTTGATTGATCCATTTCTTCGGCGGGATCATAATTTAGTCGAGCTAATTGCTTTCTGCTGCAGGCTGATTTATGATGCATTATCACTTTAGTGTTCTGCACCGACTTAAGCAGTGAAGCAGACGCTTTAGAGAGAAGAAGAAAAAGAGGAGGAGGAGGAGGAGGAGTGGGGGGTTGGAGATAGGCCTAATCCTCCTCAGGAGCAAGACAGGGGGCCAACCTGTCTAACTGTCTGTCCTCTGTTACAAAACAAGGTCACGCTTCAAACTTCTATCCGGAAGACGTGTGAAAGGAAACAAATTAACCACAGACAAGTGGACATGGAACACTGTGAACTTCAACTGCGAAGGGTACCGAGGCTCTTTATATTGAATCGTGTTCTCATTTGAAACCAAGGATGGGGATGGGGGTGGGGGCTTTCTGCAAAACTATCGGATTTATTCTTGGATGTGTCAGCACAGAGCCCCTGGAATGACAGAGAGCGTGAACAACGCTAAACGTCATTAATACTCGTCCATTAGAGCGACTCTTCAGCTGATAAAGCATTTAGCTGAAGATAAGATGGATGATTATCCTGGCAAAGAGTCATGGGAAAGTCATCCACGCAGCTCTACTTTTGTCATCCAAAGTGAAATTTCACTCACACGAGATCAAGGTTCAACTCAAAAATGTTAGTAGTAGTGTCCATGTTTTGCATACAACAAAGATATGGATGGGAACCCCTACAGCCGGCAAACTGTTAACCATCTGGTCCCTTTTAATGAACTTGTCAGCAATTTCCATTAGCTCTGAATGCCTGTGTTCCCAGTACCAAGTTTTCCAGATGATTTAGAGCACAGAGGTCCACACTAAAAACAAAGACATACAAAAGGGTAGTCTAAATCTCAGTGTCAGATAGGGATAGGGGCCACTGGTGGTAGGTATGATGTGTTGTGTTGTGTTGGGGTGGATCCTGCCCTTATCCTTCTTGGGCTTGGGTTCCCCCCACTCACTCTGGTAATTGTATCTCCTAGTCAGCAGCATGATTGGTTTAGTCCTGGATCACTGGCAATGGGCTAAACCTGAGAGCCCGGGCTGCTTTTCATGTCAAAACCTTCAAGAAGAGCGGACGCGATCCAAAAGCAATCACACTTTACACTTCAAAGCGCTACGGGAGAAAGGGGGCGAAAACCGGTGCGCATTTTTTTCTTCCACGCTAGCCAAGCGCAACTCAAGCGTGGAGGCAGAGGAGATGATCTAAGGAGAAGGCTGCTGTCGAGGGGAAGACAGAGGCAACAGGTGTGCGCAGGGCAGGTAGCAGCACATCACCGTCCCTCCTGAAGGGGAGTGAGACACGGGAGGGAAGCGCTCCTCGGCCCCTCTACCCTCTCAAGCACTTCCCCGAGATGTCTGGACACCGGTCTGCATGAAGACGCACCAATGATGTCCCCAACTGCAAGGTATATAGAGTTAAAGTTAACTGATATTTAGCAGACGCTTTTATCCAATGCAACACGAACTCGCAAGGGAGGGGAATCGAACCCGAGACGAGCGGTTGTCAGTCGGTGACGTTAGCGCTGCTCCACCACGCCCGAATTATGAAGATGAAGGGACAGGATTGACTTAAAACTCTGAAGCACATGTTGAAGCTTAATAACAAGAGCATTGTGGTGTCCTTGTTGTTTTCAACTAGTCAAAGTAGGACTATCCTGTCCAGTCAAGATCTGAGATGTTCCACTCTGACACTCAGATGGCAGAACTACAGAGGCCTTTCGGGACAAACAGAGCGTTAAAACAAGATGAAAAACTCAGCGGTTACCCTCTTGTCAGTGGCCCTTCAGAGTCCCTCAGTAACACCCAAGCGCCCTCTCAATCCACATCCCACCCCAACCTACAGTCGTCACTCATCCCTGTTCTGCCCCAGTGACACTTAGCCAATGGACTCCTGGCGTCCAACCAAGAGCCAAGGGAGCTGAAGGTATTTGGATGAATACCGATGAAACTACCCCCCCCCCCCCCCCCCCCTCTAAAGTACCCTGTGTTACATGACACCTTTCAAGCACAATTAGCACTGATCAAGCGTTTCATCCAGTTACAAAAAAAGGGAAAAAAAAAAATGGAAGACGATGAGAGTAATTACAGCATCTGCACAGCAATTAGCTCGTCACGCTAATTGCCACCAGAAGCTCTTTAGAGTCTGAACAAAAGGGGGTAAAAAAGCCCACAATGAAGTGAATTAGAAAACGCTGGGTGAGGTTTAGTCGATCACACAAGGGGGTTTGCTTAAGCATAGAGTGCAAATCCGTGCAAACTTTCTATGATTTGAAAACAATGGAAACAAGATCAGTTTCAGAGTGGGGATGTTCGACTAACAAACTCATTTTTGAAAGCATTTGTGAAATTGAATTCTCAAAACAATAAAAGAACTGATGAAGGCAGGCTGAAAGCAACTAATGTTAAAAATAAAAGACCCAAAGTGAAGTTTAATGAAATTGTTTTAAAACTAGGGATGAATTGGGATAATTTGTGACTCCTACCATCAGTCTCTTCTTATCATGTCTGACATGTTCAAATGGACAAGATGTCTGCAGGGATGATATCTGTATCCTGCTATGAGGAAGCTCCTTTCATCGAAACGAATGTGCGACTGACGACGGAGTTGCTGTCAGAGAAAACAGTCGATTAGAAACCATCACCACCACCACCACCACCACCCACCAGTGCGGGCATGCCTGCCCACAACAACACATTCATCCCCCATTTCACATAGAGGTCCTCTGCACCAGGACCCCTCCGTAACCCAATACCTGCGAGGTGGATTCTCACTTAGGGAACCGCAACGCTACCTGCATCCAACCTTCAAGCTTGGGGTGTTGGGTGTATGTGATTCAACAATTACAGACTTGGTTAATTTCCCCGGAGTTGGGGACGGGATTGGGAGGGAGGCCCTAACCTGCATGGCAGCTCCATGCTTTGTGCTTTTTCTTTTGACTCCGTGAAGAGGCTGTTGGATGAAGTCAGTGACACCGCCAGGCGAAAACAACTCACTTTCATGGCAAATTGGCTTCCATCACGGCATTCATAGCATGGCTTAAATTAGTCAGAGAGGAAAGCAGGGGAAACAAAGAGAGCCAGTGATGGTGAAAGCCAGCCTCCAGAGTTGTATCCAAGCTCTGGACTGGAGTGGAGAGAACCAAGGCACTGACCCAATGCCTGCAGCCCTGGGTCTGGACTAACAGGTCTATTACAAAAGGAAAACAATGTTTCTTATTAACAGTATCTTTAACTGATTCTAAAACACAAATATCTGTAAATATTATACTACTCTGAATACAGACACTGGGGTGTAAAACAGCGTTTTCCACATCTACAGTACATATATAGTAAGTATAAGTATACTGTAAGTACTGTATATATACAGTACGGATGGGCAGCCGTAGCCCACTGGTTGGCACTCTGGACTTGTAACCGGAGGGTTGCCGGTTCGAGCCCCAACCAGTGGGCCGCGGCTGAAGTGCCCTTGAGCAAGGCACCTAACCCCTCACTGCTCCCCGAGCGCCGCCATTGTAGCAGGCAGCTCACTGCGCCGGGATTAGTGTGTGCTTCACCTCACTGTGTGTTCACTGTGTGCTGTTTGTGTTTCACTAATTCACGATTGGGTTAAATGCAGAGACCAAATTTCCCTCACGGGATCAAAAAAGTATATATACTTATACTTATATACTATACTTATACTGATCCCGTGAGGGAAATTTGGTCTCTGCATTTATCCCAATCCGTGAATTAGTGAAACACACTCAGCACACAGTGAACACACAGTGAGGTGAAGCACACACTAATCCCAACGCAGTGAACAACAGCGGCGCTCGGGGAGCAGTGAGGGGTTAGGTGCCTTGCTCAAGGGCACTTCAGCCATGCCTACTGGTTGGGGTTCGGCAACCCTCTGGTTACAAGTCCGAAGCGCTAACCAGTAGACCACGGCTGCTCCAAGAGATAGATGTGTTCCAAGGATGAGGTATTCAAATAAAAAAACATTGACAACTTTGTCATTTATTAGTTTTTTTTTTCTTTAACAATCATTGATTCATGAATATTTGGACAGTATAACAGGAATACTGTCATGCAAGACATGAACGAGTACGAAATAAAAGTCATAGAAGTCATTCTCCTGGTCCAATTAGATGTTGTGCAATGATAAAAATTTCCTATCAAAACTTACCAAATACTCAGAAAAGACTAGACACTTTGAGAAAGTACAACATAAAAATAGTTTGCAGTAATGCAGGAGGTGGATATTCTATCAGAAATTAGAAAGGGTGGAATAAAACAAATCATGACACAGCTGCTAGGCAACTTGGCCACATTGTAGGGCTTTATGTGGTGGCTTCCATATGGAGGACCTTCATTGATTCAGAGATGATGGAGCTTGTATCAATCTGTCCATAGATCCCTACCAGAAAGGCTTTGTGAAGCAGTATATCAGCATGTTCTGTAATAACAGAGAACATAACACATTACAACAGAATAATAGTTTATGTACTTTAAACAGCAACAGTTAACCATTTGCTTTGGTGCATGTGTGCAAGTCCCCTACCTTGACAGAGAAGGACATATTCTGGTAAATTCCTGATAGCGGTCTGCACCACGTCAATGTTTCCACTCCCCATACAGTACATGAAGGTAGGGAGAAACTCAGCAGCCAGACTGGAATTGAGAGAGAGAGAGAGAGAGAGAGAGAGAGAGAGAGAGAGAGAGAGAGAGAGAGAGAGAGAGAGAGAGAGAGAGAGAGAGAGAGAGAGGAAGGGAGCACACACCTGTGAGTTATGCACAGACTATACAGATGTGTGAGTCAAGACATTGCAGAATGTTGCAGTCTACTGTAGGACTTATCATTTCTAACCTTCCTTGTGTTCCTCTTGTAGAACAATATTAACTGGGTTCGGTTATGTGACAAGAATCCGAGGCACAAGAGAGTAGTAGAATTTAGACATTTAGTATTTCCTGGCTTTTCCATTAAAACACATCAAATATAGTCTACATCTATATAGTCTAGTACACATCTAGTACATATAATCTACATCTATATAGTACAATCTAGTACAGATTCCTGTAGTTACAGTTGAAAGTGATCCCCAAACTGAAGAGCTCTGGAGGAAAACTCCATTGAATACCCTGGCAGCACTCACTGGAAATAGTTTTTCGACTAAACTCAACTGGGTGCTTGAACTGCGAAGAAAAACACTTGATGGAAAAAGAGGACATTGCAGACTACTCTACCTGGGCGTGTTCTGGACGCAGCGCAGGGCCAAGCTGAAGGCCATGTTCCGACACAGCTCCTCAGGCGAGCTCATCAGTCTCTGGAGATCATTCTAGAAATATAGAGTGCAAAATGTATAAGTTAAAAAAACAAAACACCTCCGCACATTCCAATACATTTTCACGTTTGCCAATGAAGTTGTAAGTAGAGATGACATGACCGGAAGGAGATTCTTACGGTGAAGTGCTGGATTATTTCTGGGCTCCTCTTTGATTTCTCCTCCACTTCTGTCAGAACCTCTAGTACATCTGCAGATCATGGTTGACATCAAACATGAGGTAGAGTTGGAACAAGGAAGGATTATGGTTAAGACAGATCGAGGGAAAGAGATAGAGACTAAGAATAGCAGGGTTTACATTCAGCTCATTCGTGCATTCCTAAAAAAAATTTTGGCTAATGCATCTGCGTGTCTTCCCATCTGCTGTGCTATGCCGATTAGAAATGGACATTCTATTACTCAAGGAGGAGTTGTGATCAGCTATGGGATCAAAACGTCAGGGCAATTTATACAGAAAAAAAGTTGCAATAATTGTGAATTTATGTGAGTAAACTTGTTTCCATCAACCTCACAAATTCCATACATGTTATTCAAATTGAGTTAATCAACCCTCTCTTACAAATGGAATTTTCATTTATACTTCATTCACGATTAAAATTGTAACTGTTTCCAGACTTTGAATGGAAACCCAGCTACAGACAGAGCCTGAGAGAAACGACATGGCAGGCTGACCTGAGAACTCGAACTAGAGCCATTGACTCCTACCTTCCACGGCCTCTCCCCTGGACATCCTCCTCAGGTACTTGGTCATGTCCGAGGCGGTCAGTGGTGTTGAGGCGGAGATGCTGACCAGAGGGAGGGACCCTGTTGAGTCCTCTGCTGGATTGAGTGGGGAAAACATGTCAGTGTGGACTATGATGGTCTTAAATTAGTGGCCAAGTAGCCAATGGGGATTTCAGATTTACTGTAAACAAAGTTCACCCACAACTAGTTATATGCAGGCAAACTGAACTATGAAGCAGTGCGTAGTATATTATGTGCTATGCTAGGCATTGTGTTTGTGATGTGGTATTCTGCTGTGGTGTGTGTTGCTCTGGGCTGTGCATGGTGTGTATGGATAGAAGGTGTGTAGTACCGTCTCTGTCCTCCGCTGGACTCTCAGAGGAGCCACTCCTCACAGGCAGTGTCAGACCGGCCAGCAGACACTTCAGCTGGACCAGCTCTGGGTTTTCTAATGAAAGACCCCTGCAGGAAGGGTCATGAAAGAAAATGGGAGGGAGGGAGGGAGAGAGATAGAGAGAGAGAGAGAATAGAAAGATAAGAATGAAAAGAATCGAAGGAATTTATGGAAAGAGTAATATGTGATACAGTATGTGAATAAGAAGAGAATGTGGACCGGAAAAGGAAGAAGGAGAGGGAGAAAGAGAGAGAGAGAGAGAGAGAGAGAGCGAGAGAGAGAGAGAACGAGAGAGAGCGAGAGAACGAGAGAGAGCGAGAGAGAGAGAGAGAGAGAGAGAGAGAGAGAGAGAGAGAGAGAGAGAGAGAGAGAGAGAGAGAGAGAGCACTCATAAATATATTGTCCTCAGCAGAACTTTCCAGGAAACAAAGATGGAAACCTGTTTTAAATCACAGGACACACTCACACAATAAATATGTTGGAGGACAGGACATAGTCACACAGACTAGACCCATAGACATCATGGGTCACATTCAAAGCAGAAAAAGCTCAAGCTAAACCACTCACACGTCAACAAATAACTCAACACAACAGTTTGGACAAGGTGAAACAATCAACACCACAAAATATACTGTAGTGCACTCCAAGACTGGGTGCCTTGTCTCTGTCTCTCAAATCCCACTATTTTTGTATTTCTTCTACTTAGAACTGTGCGGTTTTTAAGAGGACTAAACTTTAACACTGAGCTTGCCTCGCCACGAGACAGACGGGGGGCAAAGATGAACAGACACCGTCCCTCATGTTTAACATGATCTACTGTGAACAAAGGAAGAGAGGGATGAAGAGGAGAAATAGATATAGATATATATATATATATATATATATATATATATATATATATATATATATATATATATATATATATATATATATATATATATATAGGCGTGTCCAGCACTTACAGAAAAACAGCGTAAACAGGAAGAATAAGGAGCCATTGAAATACACCATGGATTTCAATCGTTCTCTTCCCATGTGTTTCCTACTCCTTGTTACTGGTTTTCTTTAACAATAATAAGATATATAAATATTCTTAAAGGTTTAGTCAGTGATTCTAATCCCATATACTATTTGTCTAATTCAGCAATTGACTCCCTACAGTCCCTCTTGCTGTCTGTGTCTCTTAAAAAACCTTGGTGTTCAAGCTCAAGCCAGTCCTGCCGTAAATGGTAAAGTGTCTCAGCAGAGCCATTTACCAGTACTAATATATAACACAGTGCCTAGGGTGCACACAAGGGAAGGGTAATCAGATAGCACAATGTCAACAACCCTTTGACAAAATTGCAGGGGGTACCTTGAATGTCAATTAATATTCTGAATATATAATTAGTTAACATGCTTACTGTAGAATACGGGAATGCTTCTGCAGATAAGTCACGGCGGCTGCAGCATCGTGGGTAATGTATTTCTGTATGAACTGCACAAACTTGCTGATGAAGGCCGTCGGTACGCGGGACGTCCTCCTGAAGTTCTATAAAGTGAGACAAATGCAGAAAGATTGTTTGGAAGGGATCTTCAACAATAAAAGATGTGAACTCCAGTTGTCCTTAATTCGACAAACTGCAAATCAAGCTGTATAGTTCCAGCCTAAGAGGCTATTTAACTTATTTTTGGCCTTCGTCTTTAATACACATTATGTAACACTGAGAAACTGACAGTGTGTAACAACGATTAAATCAACATTCTGTCTTCATGTCTTTGTGATATGATTAAGATTGAAGGGGATTGTCATCTTGTTTGAGGTAGAGTGGTTTATGAGTTCTTTTTAATGTAAATTACATATTTTAACTTTGTTGATATGCAATATATAATTGTGACTTTTTAATAAGCTTTCGATTGTGCTTTTTACTGTGTCAGATACAATTTCATGTATTTGTACACATTCAGTCACAATGACTGCTGTCTCAGGTTATTTTACAAAGACAAAACCCAACCTTAATAAGAAAAGTCATTGAAAAAACAAGACCATCCTTAGCCTCCAAGACTCAAGTCTGATCTAGCAAATCTCAAGTCTAGCAAGAATGTGCTAGAATGTAGGACGCATTATATCTTCCGTTTTATACTTGCTTTGCTATACTGCATTCCTATATTCTGATCCCAATATCTCTCCCTTGCAAAAAGGACTTCGGGTCTATCTATTAAATCACCATCATACGAAACCTTATTACCATTACAATAACTGTCATCATCGTCATCATTATCATCATCATCATCACGGTCATCTCTGTGTTCTGTCTGGCTGGCCTCTGGCTGCTTTACCTGTAGGACCTTGATGATGGAGAGCAGGCAGTCCTGCAGTGCCCCCTGGTGGTGGCTGTGGAAGACCAGCGGCTGCAGCAGCTCCAGGATGGCCAGCGAGTCATTGAAGAACGTCAGGTGATTCTGTTGCCGTAGCTCCCGCAGGTTCAGGTGTGCACGGCCCTGCATCAGAGCTGCAATCATGGGCAGGTGTCTGATTGGGAAAAGATACAGTCACACACTGCTGTATTGCTGGAGGCATCACATTCGTTCACAGATTTTGCCCAGGATGTAAAACATGCATTTCATGTAGAGACTATTTAAAATTAATGTCTCTAATGAAGCTGCATGGAGTAAATTCTTGTAAACAAATGTGACTTTATTATACTTTTATATAACTAATTATAACCCCCCCCAAAAAGTCAAATACAAAGAAAAAACAAAAATAGAACAAAACAGCCCATCTGCACAGGTCTGCAGAAGTGTAACTAGACCCAGGTGAAACCCTGGCCTCACCTGAGGAGCAGCACTGGGTGAGACACTGCCAGCCTCCGGCAGGCCAGGTTGGCATCTGAGGCCCGGCTCTCCGCAGACTTGGAGTCACCGGTGTCCCCCAGCAGAGAAATCAGACGATGCACCAGCACATCCAGCTAGGAGACAAAACAAACTTCTTACATGTGCGCTCATCTGGACCTGGGCCTAGAGCTGGCTCAGACTTGAGTAAACGCCTGGTGTGTTAATCAGCAAAAGCCATCAACCAGGAGCTTCATTTAATTAAATTATCAGGCCTAGTGGACATCCTTGGCTCTGTCTTTTGTACATGAAATATTACATCACTCATCTGATGCAAAACTATGATAGCATCTGCAAACATTGTTTAAAAAATCTCAGAGTAGCATCTGTACTTTGACCTGTAGAGAAGCAAACAGCTGCTGTTGTGTTGTGTTGTGTTGTGCTGCGTGTTCTCTCCTACCTTGCAGGTGCTGCCATCTGCTGCCCCCTGGCTGCTCAGCGCGGCCTCGGGCAGCGCCACGCGCTGGATGACCTCCGGGAAGTACAGGTAGATCTGGAGCAGCAGATTCTGGCACCGCTTGCTCATCACACTGAAACACAGAGGCAAAACAATAAGCTAGCACACCATCACACACTGCACGCGTACGCAATCATGCAAGTTTGTTTGTTTGTTTGTTTAGTTTAAGGCCATTTCAGCAACTAAGGCTATTTAGTGGCCAAAGCATTGTGTGTTAGTAAAGCTTAAATATGTTTTATAAGATGTATGCTAGTAAGATATTTTAAAACCTTTAAAAGGTGGGAATCATGCAAGCAAACCTTAGCAGAGAACAGGGGAGAAAGATGATTAGAGAACGTTCAGACAGGATGCGGTTTTTGCAGTGAGGTGCGCCTTTTTTATGTCGTTTCGTAGTGGCAGTAAGCATTTTGCGCACTGCATATGCAACCAGAGCGACTCGTGTTTTTTGCGCTTGCTGCGCCTCGTGTTTTTATGGAGGCGCCCGAGGGCCTCCACTTGAAAAAAGTTCCACTCCAAGTGGAAAAGCACACGCGTCTTTATGAAAACATAGTGTACATAGTGTCGTTACCTTACACAGAGAGCTCTATGAGAGACAAACAGTTTAGCCACTGTCTAATCATGAGAGAGGAAACACAAGACGAGACAAAAGACAACCAAATGACCTCGAATGGACACAAAATAAGCAATGTGATGACAGGGGGAAGCCTTCACACAGGGCAAATATGCTCCCAGAACAGACAAAACACAAACACAGACATGAGAGAGGGGGGGGTTGGTGCATATAGAAACAAACATGGCTAAAACTTTCCCCCTCAGACAAAAGCCTTTGTGTCGTTTACAACTGGGACATAAACCCACAGAGGCAACACTTTGGAGCAGCTAAGAGTTGGAGCTGAACGCGGCCTGCCTCGAGTGCCCTGCTTTGTGGGGCTAATTGTGTTCTGCGATGGCTAATCCAGCGTCAGACTCTCAAGAACATGCAGCAGAGAGAAACGCCTCCGCACAGACAGACAATGTTTATGTCATGTTTATCCTAAAGGCGGCCGAAAAACATACTTTGTGCCACCGTCTTATCCGAGTGTAGTTTGTCTTACTCGTGTGTGTAAAAAAAAAGGCATAAGGCAGCTTAGCTTGCCTTAGGTTACTGTAATTCTTCGGGTAATTTTGCCTGACCTTGGCCAAAGCCTCCTCATTAAAGCGCTATAATATCCAAAGGCATATTCATGAAAGAGGAGGGGTTTTTGCCGGCACAAAGTGTTGCCACCCTGACAGCTAAGCTAAGCTAGAAAACTGCAATTCACAACACAAGTGTAGAGAGAGAGAGAGAGAGAGAGAGAGAGAGAGAGAAAGAAAGAAAGAAAGAAAGAAAGAAAGAAAGAGAGTGTGTGGCTTCAGCATGTCCTAATCCTCTCGACTTCATTATCCTCCACTGAGCACTGCACGGCGATCACAGCCAAGACCACTTCTGCCCTTTTTTTCCTTTCACACCAGAACACCTCATTACCACTGGCCCTTCTGCACTGCCCCCTCCTGCACTGCCCCCTCCTGCACTGCCCCTCCTGCACTGCCCCCTCCTGCACTGCCCCTCCTGCACTGCCCCTCCTGCACTGCCCCTCCTGCTCTGGCCCTTCTGCTCTGGCCCTCCTGCACTGCCCCTCCTGCACTGCCCCTCCTGCACTGCCCCCTCCTGCACTGCCCCTCCTGCTCTGGCCCTTCTGCTCTGGCCCTCCTGCACTGCCCCCTCCTGCACTGGCCCTTCTGCACTGCCCCTCCTGCACTGCCCCCTCCTGCACTGGCCCTCCTGCACTGGCCCTTCTGCACTGGCCCTTTGAGCCTGGCGGGAGAGGAGTGCTCCAACAGCAGGCAGAGAAATCTGGTGTCTATCAACAGTCTTCATCAGCAAGTTTGAGAAGCCATAGGAGCGCAGTGCACAAGTGCAGGTTGGAGGTCGCATGTGCTGGGTGGAAGTTGCATCTGCAGGCTGTAAGTACACATTTCTGTGCAGGTACGGAGCTGAACTCTCACAAGTGCCCAGCGGATGGGGGAGGGCCTTGACCATTCAATGTGGGTGTGAAATTAGTGAATAAAGATGTTCACAAGCTGCCATATTTTCCATGACAAACCAGACCTACACACACACACACACACACACCTGTCCCCCCACTTCCTGGCACAGTTAATCAGGTACTCTGCCACTTTCTTCACACTCTCTATGTCGCCGTGGCAACAGCTGTGGAGGAGCGGCAGCCGTGATTGGATGAGGGTGCAGGAGGCCTGGTCCAGGGCCGTCTTGGCGCTGGACGCGTCGCGGCTGTCCAGCTCGGACTCGGACAGGATCAGGTCTACCAGGCTGATGAGCTCCTCTGGTTTCAGGCGCAAGACAAACTTCTCTGTCCGCTTCTGAGAAGAGAGACACCACAACGACAGAGACAGAGAGAGAGAGAGAGAGAGAGAGAGAGAGAGAGAGAGAGAGAGAGAGAGAGAGAGAGAGAGAGAGAGAGAGAGAGAGAGTAAAGTGATTAATTCACTCTTAATTAAATCACCCTAAGAAGACTGACACCTCCAAGAGAGTGGACACTGCTTGCACAAGTTCTCTGTTCTTGCACAAGTTCTCAAGCTTTTACCATACCGGGGAGTTACCATTGGAGTCTGAAGAAGAAACTAATCAATTCACCTCAAGCCATTTTACAAGCTAGTGAGTGAGTGGATCAACTCGCATTTCAGTCCACATTTTCTGTGGAAACAGGAGCCTGAACAATACAGCACAGAGCATAGTGTTGTCCTACCTGTGGCGTCTTTTGGTCTCTGCCCTGCCAGATGCGAGGAATATGACCACAGGCCCACAGGAAGTCCAGAGCAGGGCTGGGGTCAAGCCTACAAGAGAAGAAGCACAGATTCGGATCAGAACCAACACAAGATCTCAGCCCATTCACATCTGCACACCTGAGACAGAACCTGTGACCCATAAGCCCCTAGCAGTTACTGCCGCCCCTAGTGCAGACAGGCAGAGCCAGCTTAGCTGGCAGCACACACCAGTCTGGTGTTGCCATCCCATCATGTGCATGGCAGTAACCGTGGTCTGGAAAGCCTCCACAGACATTTGCTTGGGCCGGGACTTGGGAGTGTCGCTTACAGGCTTAGAGCAGAATCACATTGCCACGGATTGGATCAGCGTCGCCGCGACATCTGAGCTCTTTAGGCTGGCAGCACCAGGCTTCGCCTCGCAGCCTGGCCAGTCTGGTGAACCGCTACGTTTTCATGCTTTCCTCTCACTAAAGGCCTTCAACACACATGCATATGCCCATGCCCAATTTTCATCGGTCACACAACGTATAGAACAGATCTCCAGCCATCACCAATACTGCTTTCAAATCACCTCAACACTTCAGGTACTGTGACAATCTACCTGACTAGTAAAGCAATCTTATGGTCTTGACACTCACACAGTGTCTCACACAAATACACACACACACACACACACACACACACGGAGTGACAGCATGTTAAACTTGATAAACTGCTTCAGTAACTAGATGACTGAGGTGGTAGATGTGAGTGTAATATGAGGCGGATGAGCTGGCTGACTTTGAGAGTGTGTGTGTGTGTGTGTGTGTGTGTGTGTGTGTGTGTGTGTGTGTGTGTGTATATATATATTTGTGTGAGACACTGTGAGTTGAACCAGTGACCTGACCCTCTGCATTCATAATGTGAACAGCTTGACTCTCTCGAGCACTCTCGCAAGCTCAGTTTGCACTACAAGGTATGAAAAAGCCCCCTCAGAAAATTCAAGACCATAAGATTGCTTTACTAGTCAGGTAGATTGTCACAGTACCTGAAGTGTTGAGGTGATTTGAAAGCAGTATTGGTGATGGCTAGAGTGTGTGTGCGTGCAGGTGATGGCCTCACCTCTCGTCTCTGTGCTTGTTGAGTAGGGCACTGATACACCTGTGCAAGGTGCTCCAGTTGGACTGGTGGGTAAGCAGGGCCAGCAGGTAGGGCCTGTAGGAGGGGGCAAGACTCACCTGAGAGCCTTTAGTCTGGGGAGACAGAGGGGAGTATATAGTCATTATTATGAATTACACTACATATATACTGTACTAAACACACACACACACTCACACACACTTACATTGTATTTACAGTTTTTCATTTAGCAGACACTGTTGTCCAAAGGGACTTACATATGTTTACATTGTCCCCGGAGCAACTTGGGGTTAAGTGCTCAAGGGCACAACGGTGGACACCGGGAATTGAACCCTCAACTTTCAGGCTACTGCACGCTAGCCCAGCTCCTTAACCACTACACTACATTACCACATACATTGTTATGATATTTTCCCCAAAGTAAAACTTACTGGTCAAGGGTGCAAAAGACGCTGACTAAAATGTGGATATCATTACATACAAACGCACACACAGCACGGCTGGCATAATAATCACCTTATTTAATGCAAACAGGAGTTTCTGCTGAAGCTCTGGACATGTAGAGATGACCTCCGGGTCCAACCTCGCCAGCCAGTCCACCAGCAGGCCCGCGCTGGCCCCAGATCTGCTCAGCTCTGGACTGTGTGGGAGGAACAGCTTGTCAAATACACACCACCACAGCAGAAAGAAAATATCCACATTCCAAAGGCATGTCAGGAAAAATGTCCCCAAGTTAAAATAAAGTATGTTTTTTTCCCCCTCCACCCACACATTGCTACAATTAGTCTATATTGGTCTCTACCCTGGTTCAAGATCTGCACTAAAAACAAATCTAGTCTGGTTTGTACCTACTTTGACATGAGCACAGCAGGTTAGGCTTATGAAATGGAACACACCACTATAAACTAAGGCCAACTGTAATTGAGTGCAAACTGTGATCAAGCGGGTCTACAACAGCAGAGACTCTATTTTAACTTGATGCCATATGGTGGCAAAACTACCTTGTTAAACTGCGGCCGAAGCCCTTGTGTTGTAAAGGCAGAAATTATGCAAAAAACAATAGTATTAACGCCAACCAAGCAGAAAACGAAGCTTTATTTAGGGTTTGCTCTTCACCAAGAAGCGCTGACGGGCAGCTTTGGGTCTGAGCCTGCTCTCTGAGAGGCCTGCTTACATTTTGGCATCAGTCTCCATCTTGACCCCCTGCTCGTCCATCTCCTGGAGCAGGAGCGAGATCACCATGGCGACGGGGCCCGCCATTCCAACGGCCATGAGCCGGGACAGCAGCTCCTCCAAGTACGGAGATCTGATCTCCACCAGGCCCTTCAACACTAAACACACACACACACACACGCGCACACACACGCACACACACACACAATGTCACATGACCAAAAGAACTCTTGTGAAACACCCGCTTGTCAGAACTCCAACACAAGGAAAAACAGCAAAACATCCTCAGCCAGAGTCAGAGTGAAGCCAATCCCGCAGTGGAAAAATGTGTGCCGCCATAATTGCATTCTGGGTATAAACGTTTCGGGGAACCGCAGAATCTCCAGTGTGGGCGACCATCTTTCATCAGGCACTGGGCCGAACTTCCAGCTCTTGTACCGGACCCAAGGAGGCCAAAGGTGGCTGTTGGTGTTTTGAGAAAGGCCCGCTGTGCGGCAAGTGAGCTGTTGTTTTTGTTTGGCTCTTAGGGCTCAGAGAGAGAGAGAGAGAGAGACAAAAAGAGCGAGATAAACATGGTTGAGAGAGCGATGGGTGACTGAGAAGAGAGTGGTCTGGAAAGGTCCCGTAAAACAGCGGGGAGGCTGAACTCCCACTGGGGAAGCTCAGTGTGTCTGCTCACTCCTGCTCAATCACTCAGGGCTCTCAGAGTAGGTGTGAGGAGGAGGAGGAGGAGGAGGAGAGGAAGGTTTCACCTTCAGCAGAGACAGGAGCAAAGAGTGGTCAAGAGCAAAAAAGGAGAAAGGGA
This sequence comes from Alosa sapidissima, assembly GCF_018492685.1. Classification (NCBI taxonomy): domain Eukaryota; kingdom Metazoa; phylum Chordata; class Actinopteri; order Clupeiformes; family Clupeidae; genus Alosa; species Alosa sapidissima. Next base: position 29,326,857 of record NC_055959.1, read on the forward strand.
GACAGACAGAGGGAGAGACTGACCAACAGGGAAGCAGTGATGGACGACACACATAAGAGAAGCCACTTGGCCAGGCGCCTACCTTTCCCTATGAGCTCGGGCTCAGCGTTGCACCTCTCCCCTGCCCGGAGGCTGGCCATGAGGCCCTTGATGGCCACCTCCGAGTCCCGGCGCAGGGTCAGGACCTCCGCCAGGTGCAGGAAACCTGCGCGCACTGCAGCCCACACACGGCACAGAGCAAACACCATCAGCAGACCACAGACAGTACAACACCATGATAGCAATGAAAGTGTTACACATCCCCAATGGGACAATTAGGTCAAATTCTACCATTGTTACAATCAAAGAATGTCCTCATGTAAAAGCAGCACCCATGACTTCTCTTCGGCTATTTTTACTAGTATAACTTTACAAAGTAGATCACATAAATGACATGTAACCAAAACCCTCTTGCAGACTTTGGTCTTTCTCCTTTTTTGTCTTTTTGAAAACTGTGCACTGGCTGTAGAGATCTTACCGTCTGCGATGTGGTGCTTATGGGAGTACTGAGCAGCCAATGACTTCAGGAGCGTCTGCAGAGGTCCCGCCTCCACAGCCGGGTTATCCAACCAGCGGAGCATCTGAACCACCGCATTGAAGAAGAGAGAGGAGAAGGCCACGTCCTGAGACACCAAGCGCTGCAGAGAGAGAGATGAGAAGAGAGGGGGTGAGAGGTGAGTTTGGTGTAGATTCAAAGAAGTCTGAACGCAACCAGTTGAAGAGCCAGTGGTGTGTTGGTTGAAAAAGGTGAGCGCACATGACTGGCCCGCGACTCTACCTGGTAGAGGTGCAGCTGCCGCAGCAGTGGGCAGGAGAGGTTGTGGCTGCGCTGCATGGCCATGACCAGGGCGCCGGCGTGGGCCGAGTTGAGCAGCGCTGCCAGGGCCTGGAGCAGACGCACGGCTGTGCCGGTGCCACCCTGCGCTGGGCCACGGCCCTTCCTGGCGCGCACCAGCTCCTGGGCCAGAGCCTGCTGCAGCGCCAGAGACAGTGACCGCGCCGGCGGCTGGGGCCAGCGAGGGTCCACCTTCAGAGGGAAGAGCTGGGGGGGGGCAGCGGACAGCTTTAGAGTCCAATCACAAGCCTGCCAGCCATCTAGACTCACTAGAGCCACTGGAGACTGTGCTCCATATGAATGCAGATGTGCAGAAAAAGTGCTTATGGAATGCAATGCAATATCATCCAGCATACACATGAAATACACATAATATAGTTCAAACATGGAGACTGGAGAGAATAAAAACAGTAGTAGTAATAACAAAAATAACAATAGTACATTGTCATTATTTACTTTAGATGTGCTAAATATCAATGACACTATGCTTTAAGCTTAAGGTTGGGTGATGCTGTCTGAGTGTGTAATGATGATGGCAATGACGATGGTGCAGGTTACCTGAAGCAGAATGGCAGTGAGGTCATCCTCTGGCCCGATGACTGGCAGCTGAGTGGTTGTTCTCATTTTCACCGACCCGTGGGGCGTCTCCACGGTAACCTTAGCCTTGCTCACCTCTGCAGCATCTACAGACAGAAGGAAACAGAGACACCCATGTTTTAAAGGAGATGTGCGGACATTATATCATAACAAACCACTTCACCTTAAGAAGTGGAATACTGAAGTGGCACAACTTGTAACCTTACCTCTTTATAAGGAAGTTAAAGCATATTGTTTTGTTTGTTGCCCTATGTCAAGTAAATAGCTTGTTGTATCCAATGATTTGCAAAGAAAACCTATTTTGGTGTGGCATGCTAATTTCAGATGGGCTAGCTGTGCAGGGGCTCTTACCAGTGCGGGGTGGGAGTGAGGCGCTCAGCAGGGAGTGGAAAGTGTGCCCCCCAGTGGCTCCACGCTCATGCTGCACCTCAACCAGATGGGCCATGTAGTCTGATCGCATCACAGAGACAGAGAGAGAGAGAGAGAGAGAGAGAGAGAGAGAGAGAGAGAGAGAGAGAGAGACAGAGAGAGAGAGACGGAGAGAGAAGAGAGAGAGAGAGAAAGGAGAGAGAGAGAAGAGAGAGAGAGAGAGAGAGACAGAGAGAGAAGAGAGAGAGAGAGAGAGAGAGAGAGAGAGAGAGAGAAAGAAAGAAAGAAAGAAAGAAAGAAAGAAAGAAAGAAAGAAAGAAAGAGAGAGAGAGAGAGAAGGGAAAACACAGAAGAGGAAAACAGAGAAGTAATTAACATGCAAGAAGACCACAGGGCAGACCACTGCGGCTCCTGCCCAGCTGGAAGGCCACAGCAGGACGCACAGGCATCAGAAAAACAAAATCCACGAGCAGAGAGCTGCTAAGCCTCCGTCCGACTCACAAACCCTGAAATAGGGCCGACTTCAAAGATGGGCTTTACACTGGTATGCACATGGACATCCAAAACACATAAAGAAGACCTTTCTTTTTAACTGGCAGACACCAATATAAATCATGTAGGCCAACAACATGATGGTTTTTTTTTTTCCTTTTCTAAGTATTTTCATTATATTTTACATTCTGGTGCATCAGAGAACCAGTTGTGGAGAGAGAGAGCACTAGTCAGAAGGGGCATTGGCCAGTGTCTCACTCTTGTCCATGATGTTCTGCTCTAGAGCCTGGGGGTCGTGGGACACCGTCTGGTCCAAGTACTGCAGCAGCTTGCTCATGCTGGACACGGGGATGCCAAAGGACTGGACAAACAGCAGCAGCTGCTGGGGCTCCAGATCCTGCAGAGCTGAACACATGACACAGAAACAGGCCCCGTCACACCACACACACATGGAACTACATGACGCAGAAAGAGGCCCCGTTACACCACACACACACCGTGGAGACTACATGACGCAGAAACAGGCCCTGTTACACACCACACACAAACACACACACACACATGGGACTACATGACGCAGAAACAGGCCCTGTTACACACCACACACACACACAGTACACTCACACATTAACCCATTCACGCTGGATGCTGCATGACGCAACATTGACCCTCCCGCTGGATGCTGCGTAGCGCAACATTGACGGCTCCTACACACAGCTGCGTGCGTTGCGTTGCTGGAGACGCATCCCATTCACTTTACATGGGCTCACGTCAGCCGTTGCCGAACTGAATTATGGATCCGTTGCGTCGTGTTTCTCCCGCCGCTCGCGTTGAGAAGTTCAGCTGTTGCTGCACCGACAGATGGCACCGGCCAATCAAGCCAATCTACGGACGGCACCAACCAATCAAATTACGGTTATACTTCAAGTCATTTGCATAGCTAACGTCGGGAACACCCACTGGCATACGTTGACGGAACGCAACTGTGTGTAGGAGCCGAAACCCTCCCGCTGGATGCTGCGTAGCGCAGCATGCTTTTTATTTCATGTTTCTAGGTGCTACAGAGGCTTAGATATTAAGGTTTTGGTAGACGTTGACAATTTTTAGTATGTTTTCAGAAAACCCTCAGGAAATAAGGTTATTTAGTCTAGAATGCCATAGGATTTTATAGGCGTTTTTAGCAGGCATTTTAGGAGTAAATGGGTTAAACTACATAACGCAGAAACAGGTCACGTTACACACCACACTGCCCCATGTGTCATTTAGAAAACATACGTGAGATGCATTATCTTTTACTACTGTGTATTTTCTGCTCAGATTCATACCTGCATCAACCAATCGGGAGACCTCTGAGCGGATCATCCTCAGCTTTAACCAATCAGGCAACAGGAGGGCTTCCTCTGAGGTGTCCACCAGGAAGGCGGTGGGGAGAGGCTTCTTATCAGGAAACCAGATGTCCAGGAGGTTGTAGAAATCACTTTCCCCTACGGACAAACAAAACAGTCAGGTCTGTCCGTCCATGATGCCCATGGACATAACTGAACTGATGACACAGGTGTCACCTAAGTGGAAATTCCTCTGCACCTTTGGGTGGTCCCAGGGTCAGCAGGATGACCATGGCATGCACCACCAGAATGTGCATGGTAGCAGTCTCCCCAGTGGTCCAGCGCAGAAACACTTGATCCTGAGATTCCGACTATGACGAGTCAAGGAACAAAATAAAAGGGAGAAACCAAAAGGACTTTGAAATGTAAACATTGAAGCCAGGTATTGTTTTTTTTTTTTTTTTTAATTTTTAAACAACTAAAATATGGGCAACTGTGGCCTACTGGCTTCGGGCTTGTAACCGAAGGGTTGCCGGTTCAATACCCGACCTAGTAGGAAAAATGTGGGCAGGGGAAGTGCTCTCCCATGCCCACATCCACGGCTGAAGTGCCCTTGAGCAAGGCACCTAACCCCTCACTGCTCCCCGAGCGCCGCTGTAGCAGGCAGCTCACTGCTCCGGGTTAGTGTGTGCTTCACCTCACTGTGTGTTCACTGTGTGCTGTGTTTGTTTCACTAATTCACGGATTGGGATAAATGCAGAGACCAAATTTCCCTCACAGGATCAAAAGAGTATATATACTTATACATGTCTTTAATGGACAGTTTATTGGCTGTTGTCAGTAGAGTACTTTAAAAGATGGCCTCAAGCTCATACGTACATTAGCTCAAGAGAGCCCATATACTGCTGTGTGCTAATCCTGCCGTGCTACTCCTGTAAGACGAGACGTTCTGTGGCTCACTGTTACAAGCCTGGCTCACAGCAAGCAACAGAGAAGGGAAAGGCCACACGTGGATAGCGATATATATATATATATATATTAGATTTATTAAATGAATAGACTTTTAACAGAATGGGTTAAGTAAAGTCAGTAATGAAGTTAGATTTGAAAAATAAAAGTGTAAGCGGTCAGTGTAATGCGGTGTAGTGAATAAGCAAAACAAAATCCTAAACGGTGCGGGAGAGACGGAGCGGTGGTGGTCAACCACCCGGTCTCGTCTGAAGCGCTTTTTAAAGGCCCAGACCAGGAAGTGATTAGCACGACTCCAAAACACCTGCGCCCAGCTCACCTGTAGGAGACAGACGCAGCACACAGAAAGGAGGAGGAGCCAGGCAAGGCCGTGACACTCACCCAGCTGTAGAGGTCCTCTCCCTCCTTGGTCTTCCTCATCCGGCGGGTGTAGGCGGAGAAGATGGAGGTGAGTGCCGAGAGCACAGCGTCCGACTCCGGCCGGCACGAGTGCTTCGAGAAGAGGCAGTTCATGATGGTGGAGCGCTCCACTATCAGTCTGGCCACATCCTGAGGAAGGGAGGGAGATAGAGAAAGAGTAGAGAGAGAGAGAGAGAGAGAGAGAGAGAGAGAGAGAGAGAGAGAGAGAGAGAGAGAGAGAGAGAGAGAGAGAGAGAGAGAGAGAGAGAGAGAGGTTGATTAGTTCATTATAACTATTATTTATTTTCCATTTTGTGTTTTAAACAGATATTGAATGATTGCATTATTATGTTAAAAGTATGCTTGCTTTGGCAAAACTGCTTTTTTTCCCTCATTTGAATTGACTTTATTGAATTGAGATAGAGGGGGAGAGAGACAGAGTGAGACAGAGAGAGAGAGAGAGAGAGAGGAGAGAGCGAGCGAGAGCGAGCGAGCGAGCGAGAGGAATGGACAAAAAGGCAGGGATAATGAAATGAGAGTCTCTACTCAGAGGTAGAGAGTCTCAATGTGAGATAAACACATCAGTTCAAATCAAAACACACAATCTGATGGCTCTTCCTTGTGTGCTGTGCTCTGAACTCACCAGAGCCAGGTCGTTGTGCAGACTCTGTTCCTCCACTGGTGCATGCTGGGACAGGTAGATGAGGTAGGCACTGATGGTCTGAGGATCAGTCTCCACGTGAATGGCCTGTAACAGGAAAGAAAATGGATTAACAACAACACATCATACTTGACTTTTATTTATGTTTGTTTGTCGTTTCAGTGAAATCAACCAGTAGCAGAGGGTGTAGGACTTCTTAAATTGATTTCCCAGGGGGATCTACAGTAAGAATATCTGTGCTGTTGGTAAGGACCTCTAAGCATCTGCTAATGCAGCTAACCAGAGCTTCCTAGAGTAAGTGAATTTGAAAGGGTTAAGTATGTTGAGTATCTGGGTTTGTCTTGTGAGGGATAATCCAATAGATCGATAATGGACTAAGCCTGGTCTTAGACTAAACAAGAACTTCAAGATAGATCTCGAAAGACCCACTGAAAAAAAACATTGAGTCTAGGACTAGGCTTAACACGTGCATGTCTACGCATGTCTAATAATAACTACTGGCAGACATCCTCAAGTGCCTGTCCAGGTGTGCCAGTGTCTTTAGGATCCTGTTCCTGTCTGTGGACGTCTGTTCCCACCAACCTGCTGCAGCGCACTGGCCGTCATGGTCCTGACGCTGTTGAAGAGCGGGAGCTTGGGCAGGTCCTGCAGCAGCCACTGGTAGGAGGGGAGGAGCTCAGCGTCACCCGAGTCCTCCTCCATGGGCTGGTCGCGCTCCTCGCCGTCCTTCAGTTCGCCCTCGGTCAGCACCAGAGACAAACCCTGGACACGACACAAACACGGCACTTCTTATAATGGAGCAGGCAAAAATATACATTCCTAGATGGGTGGATAAGAATTACACGGAAAACTGAAAGACCTTAAAAAAAAAACAACAAAAAAAAAAACAACAAAAAAAAAAACAGGAATATCAAAGAGCGGTGATTTAATGATAAGTGATGTAACATGAACTCTAAAACGTAAAGGTAAGAAGATGAAACTACATTTATGTTGAAGATCCTTGAGTGTTTTCACTGCATCACAACTTTGCACCACTTTAACACAGAGTGGAAGAGCCAGCTTTGATGCCCTGCTGACCCCCGCTGACCCACCTTCATGGCCAGGACCCTGGAGGCCACCTGCGAGGAGCTGAGGCGGCGCAGGAAGTAGTCCAGCACCTCACAGGTGGTCTGCTCATCAGCTTTGGGCCCCAGCAGCAGGTCCTGCAGACGCAGGAGGAGCTGACGCTGCTTCTGCTGCCTCTGTGGAGGAGGGAGGGAGGGAGAGAGGGAGAGAGAGAGGGAGAGAGAGAGAGAGGGGGGGGGGGGGAGAGGGAGAGAGAGAGCACAATAACAAGAGGCATGGGTTAATCTTTGCTTTCTAAATGAAGTCCATTCAAACAGGTCAGTGGAAAAGGGTTTTGACGAAGTTAAATAAGCTTTATGTCCATTTGATCACAATACTTTAGAGCTGATGTAAGAATGTGATGAAACTGAAATGTACAATGATAAATGAAATGAGTAAAACACACAATGGTTAGGACTTCTCTGTACTAACGATTTTTTGTTTTGTTTATTTAATGGAGTTCTCCAATGAAGTTCTCTTTTACTGTAGGGTTAATCCAGGTCCAGGATATCAGACCATATATCCAACATCATAAAAACAGGGTTTAAAAAAAAACATGAAAGAAATCAATTGCACACTTGTGTGAGCACTCTCTGGATAGACCCACCTGTCTCCTCTTGGTCCTCTGCTCTTTACTCTCTACCTCGTCATCATCTTCCATGGCAGTCACGTCATCAGCTGCATCGTGAAGCAGAAATTCACACAGGCACTGCACGGGCAACACATCCAAGGACCCCTCGCTGGACTGGACCAGATCTGCTAGCCAGGGCATGGACTGGGAGGAAGCCTGGGGAAACAGCAAGCAGGCAGAGAACAAAATGACCTTCAGATCTCCCTGAACAGGACAGGAGGAGTAAAAAGTCTTTCAAGGGTTTGCTGAACTGAGCAATTTCATTTAATTTCTTGCACCCTCTGGAGAAAAAAAAAGCTTTAATTAAATCTGCATGCACACAAAGGTTAAATATGCACCTCCCCGCATGACCCATAGCTACATTTGCTACCTCATCACCATCATGTAAAATTTCACACACATCCAAAGAGGTAAAAGTGACACAGCAGAGGATACAACTGCACACACACACGAGGGGCCGATGCTCACCTGTCTCTGGATGATGTTGAGCAGGAAGTCGGGGTTGCGACTGCGGCAGAGCAGGTGTCCAAGGCGCAGCGACTGGTTCAGGGTCTTCACCTGCTCCAGGATGGGGGGTGGGGGCCGGCGAGGGGGACCCCTGGAGAGGCACACACAGGTGGGGGTGAGACACCTGACCTGCAGAGCTGGGACTAGAAGCCTCTACTCAGGCCAAACCTCTACAATGGCTGAATGAGCACCACTACTTTCCACATTAATAACTTGGCATGAACTCTGTGCAGACTACAGTGGCAGACATGTTCAAGGGCCTCTGACTCATAAACCCCCACTCTTAATGAGAGCATTCAAGCAACAAGTAATGTGCTTTGTTAAATTAATGGCTGCCCCCAGCTGTAATTACACCACTTTAAACAAACACAGACACCCTCTTAAAGTTGGAGGGAGGTGGCAGCAGACGGCTGTTGTGCTTCTTGGAGGCAGACCCATGTACAAATACATAAATCCACTGCACCATAACGCTCCACACAGAACAACTTTCAGAAACACAACCTCTATCTCTCACTCTAGCACGTGCGTGCACACACAGACACAGACACAGATACATTCCATGAGCACTGACTGTGGGTCGAGGCTGGTGAGCTGGGAGAGCAGCAGGCTGTTGGTCTCGGTGATGGTCTGCTTGGTGGAGGCGGCGGCCAGGTGACTCTCGAAGGCCAGGATCTCCTGCTTCTCTCGCTGGGACATCTGCAGCTCACGGTTGATCATCTCCGTCTTGGTCTCCTCGTCGGCCACCGTACATGGTGGATAGGAGTAGTTACTGAGGGCAGACAAAGTTGGAAAGGATGATCATTACAAAAGTATGAAGACAGCAGGAAACCGTTTTCAAGTGTCTACGAGTGCTTCAATAAAGTATACTTTGGGTAATGTTACCCCTATTCTGGACGTGGGACTCAACTCCTTTGGATATGACACAGTGGATTCAAATGGGATGCCTCATAGGTCAGACATCCAAACATGTTTGACACAGGTCAACTACCAACATAAGGAACCTCGAAGGTATCCACCTACATTAGATAGTTGTTATGACAACATGATACTTAATTCCCCCATGATGCTTTTGTTTTGACATACTTGGTCATCACCATCTCCATGAGCATCTTGAGAGTGGGATATCCATCCCAGGCGGCCAGACCTACGACAACAGAACACGTCACTGCAACAACAGGCTAACAGGACCTCAGCAGGGTGAGGAGAAAAACACTGAAATGACGATGCGCTGAGTCAGCGAGACACTCACCTATCTTCTGGGGATTAAACGCAGCCACCACCAACAACAGGAGCCAGGCCTTCCAGTAAAGGGTTGAAATGGCCAGATTTGGGGCTTGATAGCTTTGAACGAAAACATTAGTCACAAGGTTTCACAATGCATTCATGACCAAAACATTAACAGCTGTGTTATCACTGTGGAAAAGCTTGCGATGAACGATGTCTTTTACAATATTTATACATCCTCAATAATTCCCATAACAGTCAAACAACTGGGACACTGTAGGGCTGCTCCGCAGACTGCGTCAGCTTAAGCAGATGACTGATGACCGTGGGGCAGAACAGTGACTCAGCAGAAAAACGTGACCGTGGCCGTACCCAGTGGGCAGCTGAATGTTCTCCGGGTGGTGATAAGTACACAAGTTCAGGACAGCATCGATCAGCTGGATCCTCTCCACTTTCAACACATCCAGGTCTGTCAAACAGACAGAGAGAGAGAGAGAGAGAGAGAGAGCGAGCGAGCGAGCGTGTGTGTGAGAAAGAGAGAGCGTGTGTGTGAGAGAGAGAAAGAAAGAGAGAAAGAAAGAAAGAAAGAAAGAAAGAAAGAAAGAAAGAGAGAGAGAGAGACAGAAACAAACAGACAGAGTGAGGTCAGGGAGCTGAGTCAGGAAACCCTGGCACACAGGGCCAGAGTGAGTGATGTTATACAGCTGCAGAACTCGGCACTGGCTGTCCCAGTCAGATTTACACTGCTCATAAGAAGAGGTTGGACGTCCACACTCAAGAGTTTTGTGTCCCCCAAGTGGAGAGCATAAAATGAAAAGGCCTATGTGCTATACATTATGGAGCACATTTCAATTATTTTCATTTCATTTTATTTACATTTTTAATGTTTATTTCAGGAAATGCAAAGGCAATACGTTTCTAAAAAAGGGTCAAAATGTCACACACGTCTGCCTTCGTAGCTTGTAGCAGCGTTGGCCAGCAAACAGACCTTTGAATTCACAGGTTTTATTGATAAAAGACGACTGTGTGTACTCCGATTCACAGCTCACAGGGAATTCCCCACAGGTTCCACAGCAGGCGGCACAGATGTTCTAGCCACCGTGCCGTCTGTCGCTGTTCCCATGGGGATCGCTGTGAGCAACGGAGTGTGAGCAACACTCTCCTTTCTCCAGCAGCCCACAAATGGCTTAGACTAACAGTGTGAGATGATGAGGGGCTACAGTGGGGTGGGGTGTGTGGCGGGTGGCTTACCGTCTGACTGCACGCCGGCAGCCCGCTTCACCAGGTGGTCGGCGAGCTCCATGGCGTCGGCCGGGCCCAGGGGCATGTCACGTGACAGTCCGATCACCAGGATGCGCATCAGGGTGTCCTCCAGCAGGGGCACCTCAGAGCACAGGCGCAGGAAAAAGCTGCCCACACGTCACAAGACACATTAGCCAACGCATCGCAAATAAGCTATTACTCCTCTCTCTCTCACACACACACACACACACACACACACACACACACACACACACACACACACACACACACACACACACACACACACACACACACACACACACACACACACACACACACACAGAGAGAGACAGACAGACAGAGAGATACAAATGGCTTGTGTTGTCTGTATACCCTGTGTGTAGAGTTGAGAGAGTGTTGAAACAAAGCTTACTTTCTATCGCTCTCAGGAGGCCAATTGTCCCACTTGTAATACGTCTCAGGCTGCTCTGTGAAAAGGACTTTGTGAAGGCTGAGGGAGAGGGGGAGATAAAGAGAAACAGACAGAAATAGAGACAAAATAACAAATGACCGATTCAAATCCCAGGAGAATTCCCACAGTTGACAATCTGCAACAAATGCATTCCACGTTTTTTTTTTTTCAGGCACTAATTTCTTTTTGACAATCTTATAATGCACACGACTAGAAAAATGAAGACACGGTATATAGTTTAATACATATTTTAATGGAACTGTAAAAGCATGTGATATGCATACCAGTGGACATAGTCTTTGGCTCCCAGTTTGCTGATGGTGGGAATGACGGAGTGGATCCACCACACGGCGTCTCTCTGGATGGCTGCAATCTGGTTCTGGAAAGACCTCAGCGCTTCCAGATCTGCATCAAACACCAACAGGAAACACAAGAGCCCTTAAAATGCCTATGCACATGACGTACTATACAGAGCCTCTTTTATGTGGACACGGCTGATGCACGCTAACACTCCAAAAACACATTGCTATGGTTACACACATCAAAAGAGTGGAAAATGTAAACAAACAAACACTATGGTGGACGGACAGGTAGGATGGAGGTGAGAGGTGATCAGAAGGAGAGGCTCACATACTCTTCTTTTCTCCTTTGTCCCAGGCGACACCAGCCTCCTTGACTTGTGCGGTTATGCCCAGCATCATGGAGACGGTCAGCAGATCGGTCACCTGAATGACAAAACGCTCCTGAGGAAGGAAAGAAAAGAAAATATAATATAAAGATGGTTACAAAAAGGACAAAGATCCACAGCCTTCAGCAAACTAACATTAGATAACTGCATTTCAAACTGAAGTGAATTATCACATGGTAACATATCAAACACAGTATACAAAATGAGATGAGAAGGTGAGAGTTAACTCTATGAGAAACAGAGTGGACTCAAGCTCACTTTGAACTCCATGTCCACGTAGGTGGGCTCCTTCCTCTCCTGCATGAGGCCCAGGCAGAAGGACTGGAAGTTGATCTCGTGTTTGGTCTGCTTGATGATCTCCCGCAGCAGAGCCCGCGAGGCGCGCAGGTAGTCGTCCTTGTTGGTCAGCAGGTCCTGGAACACCATGGCTAGAAACTAGGCCCACGCCGGAGGAGAGAGCATATGGACAACACACACAAGGGTGAGAATGCCACTGAATCATCTGACCTTGATGATCAGGTTTAGAAAAAAAAGATGATTTATTGATGATAGACATGTTTCCATAATCGAGACATATGCAAGTATGATGGGGGAAAAAAGTTTCTCTTTCAGGCTAATCTCTGTAACATCAGCACCATTTTCACATTTCAAGAAGAGCAGTTATCACAACTTTACTATGCCATGTCAAACTGTATAGTGTGGGCTTTCAGGACTGTTTTCTGCTTACAACCATGTTACAACCACTTGACCTGCTGAGCCAACAAGATTAAATGGGAAAAAGGGATTAAGACATTGGAGGAGACAACCAGGCAATGAGCAGACAGACAACCTCAGCTATCTCATTAGGCCTTCCCACCCAAACAGTCCTGCTACGCTGAGCCCAGTTACCTAACCACTACCAAGGAATCCCTGCCAAACCCTGGCAAGGAGCAAATGCCACGAAACCACATGCTCAGCACCTCCATCTGTCTGGCCCTGCGGCGGAATTAACCCCTACATGTGACCTAATTCCCCAGAGGAGATCCTCACCTTTGGCGCCTGCTCTGGGCTATGCTGGAGCACGGTGTGGAGCACCTGCATGTTGTTGGGGTTGCGGGCATTGGACAGTTCGTTGAAGATTACAAGCTTTACCATGGTCCCCAAATTATCCCTGTGGGCGTTCAGGAGCTCCCTGTGAAGACAAACATGATTACACTAAGGCCGAGTGAACCGGGCATGAACTCCTTTCAGTCCATTGGTAGTCTGGAGTCAATGGGTTCAAAGGGATAGCTGGCAAAAAATATGCTTGCTGCAGGTGTTTCTAATGGTAGACACATTCTGTACTGTTGTGTTAAGGGATTTCCATTCATTCACATGTTTTCTAGAGCCAGAAACTGTAAACAAATAAATGAAAATGACCAAACTGAAGCTTGATGAAATGCACAGGAGTATTGGCATGCCATCATGGTTGTAGAGGCATAATATATACACTTGTTAGTAGAATGGTTTACCTAATGCTCTACGATCCAGTTTTGGGGTTATCAAAACTCATTCAAAGACTGTTCACCTTGTATCAAAAAATGAAGTCTCCTTATAGCCAGGTTTGTATGGTTATTGTTATTATGACAATGTCCTATTGTTATTTTTGTCAAATATTTTGTCAAAATGATTTAGTCTACTACTGTTTTTAATGTAGGCTACATGACTCCTTTAAACTGCTATATTTTAATGATAAGTCACTATTGTATATCACTTTGGATAATGGGATTAGATTTACAAACATAGGAAATATGACCCTGAGAGTATCCATACTGACCTGACACACAGCATGTAGTGGTTGAGGAGCACTTTGGGCTTCAGGCGGATTTTGATGAGGTTGGAGACCACCTCCATGTCGTCAGCGCCGTGTGTCTTGCAGTTCATGCACAGAGACATAAGCAGGTCCTGAGCTGGGCGCGTCAACTGAAAGAATGAAGAGAGGAATGTCCAGTCAACAATGCAATATACAACCTTATTACACGGCTCTTCAGAGTGCTGCAGAAAGTTCCATTCACATGAATGGGCCTTCCCAACGTTCGGGCCCATGTTAAATCTATATAAATCACCGGCAAAGTATATAATCACCGCTGTCAATGGCAACGGATTGATTAACGTCTTTCATATGGTTGGTGCGGCAGATCTGATCTAGCATCAACCCTTTCATATCCCTCCGCAAGACGTCCGTTCTCTTATTGCAATGGAATTTCATTGAAAGGGAAAGTAAGCTAGTAAGACGTTGCCACGCAACACCTTAAACTGTCACGTTCTATCTGTGTGGCGAACTATTTATTTTGTCAGCGGAAGACACGAAACGGTAGCAAAAGACACGAAACGGTAGCAAAATCATTTTTAAAGACCCATTGTGTTAGGTTTCTTTTCTCGTTTTGGCAAGTAGCTGTGTAATAAGCGGGATAATGTATTGTCGGCCGGTAATTATCAGAAAATAAGTCCCTTCAGGTCGAAGCTAGGGCTGGGCGATATATCGATATAAAAGATATATCGATATATTTTAAAATGCGATATGGAATTAGACCATATCGCGTATATCGATATAGTTAAAATTTGCGCCGTGATCCTTGCTCCACGCAAGCTGCTGACCGGAGCTCTCTGCACTGCTGCGAAACTGCACGCTACTTTTCTCATATAAATATATTTATTTCAGAAAAAGATTGGCCTATTTTATTTTATAGGCTTTTTTTTTTATTTAAGATATTTTTTTTATTTAAATGTGCACCTTACGGAGCTTTGATTTCAAAAAAGGCACTCCAGTTTATGTGTACATTTTATTGTTATTTGAGTAGTGAGTTTTCAATAAAACTACTCATATTTGACTGAACATTAAATTTTACAGCTCTAACTTTGCGGAAAAAATATCGGGATATATATCGTATATCGATATTCAACCTACAGTAAATATATCGGGATATGACTTTTGGTCCATATCGCCCAGCCCTAGTCGAAGCAAAACCGACCTGTTCTCCCTGTCGGGACTTATTTTCTGATAATTACCGGCGGAAAATACATTACCCCTTACATAAACCCTCGGCTGGACCATCAACCTGTCCCGCCATTTCACCTAAAGTGAAACCAAATTCCAACATGTGTATTCTGAGGATCACATTTAGAGCACTGAAGGAAATGGCATACTCCTCTGAGCACATCTGCGTGTGACATGTCGTGACTCTCTGCTTTATGGTGTGAACATACACCAGACCAGTCCTCCAAGTTATGTGAGTGGACACCCACACACGGATGTAGAGACGGTGGGGGCACCAGAGTCATAATTAAAGCAGCTTAAACAACATATTATTGTGTTAGATTGAAAAATAATATTTAGTTGTTGATTTTTTAAAATAAATGTTTAATTGCACTCACGTTATAGCCATTTGGAACTAAACGCTAAATTTAAAACTGCAGTAGAAAAATAATTCTAAATAGAACCTATAAGAGATCTATAAGAGCCATTGTTGATTTTCATTAAACACCCCCTCTCCCCCTTTCGTAGACACCCCTCACTCACCTTAGGGTTCTGCAGCCACATCTCCAGCCTCTGGATAGCCATCAGACGCACCTCCTTGTATCCACAGGTGGCGGTCAGCAGCCTCAGCAGGTTCCTGGACACGTTGTCCATTGGCTGCCGGCGGTTCAGCTGGTCTCGCAGTACGTCCAGCACATACTCCTCCACGCTCTCAGCCAACTCCTCATACCTGCAACAGAACAGTGAATGAGTAACACTGAAGGCACGACACATTACAGTGACTGTGTCACACATAACACATCACACATGACAGTGACGCAACAGCCTGCACAGGTTAATGAGATACACATCGGCGCATAACCTTTGGCATGGCTATGCTTTTAGATAGTTAACCAGAGTGGAATAGTACTGCTTATCTCAACACAATATGCAAAAAAATAAATAAAAATAACGTTCTTTAAACCAGTAGGGAAAACTGCTGCATCCTGAACAGAAGATTAGAATATTTTGGTGATGTACCTGGGCATCACCTGTTCGTCGTCCTCTGGGCTGAGTTTGTCCTCGGCGATCAGCAGCTCCGCCTGGCTGTCATCTTCGTCTGGGGTGGAGGGGTGTGGACTATTACCTGAAAACACCAACACCAACCAAGACGTTCAGTCACCGCGCAGCACCTGTGTTATACACGACCTCTGTGTGACCTGTAAGTCATACCTGCGCTAAGGTCACCTCCTGAACGGCCTGTGTCTGCCTGTAGCAGCATGCTCTTGGGGGGCATCTTGGTGCTGAAGGCAGTCTGGATGTTGTCCACAAACGTCTTGCAATGGGAACTGTCCACCCATATACGCTCTCCCAATGAATCTTCAATGTACACCTACTCAAACACAACCAAAAACATTTGTGCACGTCCTAAAACATAACGCACTGATAAGCTTCATTTCAAAATGGAACATTTATTGTTAACAACTTTAGATCATCTCTCAAAACTAAAAAAAAAAGACAGACAGATAGACAAAATCCTCCTTTGATTAAAATAAATACTTAACCGTGTAGAAAACACATCAGACTATTTCTCTGCAGCAAATGAAATAGTTTCTCACTTTGACAAAGATCTCTGGCCAGTTTTCATCCTCTTCGTAAGCTGCCATCAGGAGGTTGCAGGCCAGCACAGACACCAAGCTGTTCCCTTTGGCTTTGAAATTGATGGAGGCATCTCGTCTCAGAAGGCTACACAACGCCTGTCCATCACAAATACAAAACCCTTCAACTCCCTGTTCAGAAGAGTCAGAAACACTGCAGCAAGGCATGATAAATCATTAAGTGCTCACCTCAATCACACCCTCAGTGGCAAAGACATTTGGCTTGATTTTGGCCAGGAACATCAGACTGAGATAGAGTGTGATGTCCGGTTTGGCCCGGTTCATCTTGAGCTGCTTGACGGCACCACAGAGCACGCCCTCGATGCGGTCATCATTTCCCTCTGCCTCAGCAGCCTCAATCTCATCCAGCAGCACAGCAGGTGGGACTGGAGAATCAAAAGACATCAGAACCACCAACATCTCAACAACACTTCTATACAATATCCAATATAATAATTTACCTTCAATGGGCACAACAGATGGCTCCTTGATTGATGGTGAAATAGCTCTCTTGTCAACTGCTGCAACATCAGCCAGGCGTCCAAGTGCACTTATGGGTGGTGTAGAGGAGAGTTTTGGGCGCTTAGCCAAGCTGGACAGACCAGAGGAGGATGGAATAGCAGAGGAAGTTTCTCTCTTGCGGTCAGACGGCAAGCCTGCTGCTGTTGGCTTCAGAAGGGCAGGTGCTTTGGGCTCAGTGACTTGACTTTTCGAACCGAGGGCAATGAAATCCCCAGGTGGAGGATGGCCTAAAATAATCAGAAAATTAATATTTAACATATTAAAAGTAAATACTTTTAAACATAGTCACATGTTACTGACATAGGCCTACCTGAAGGTTTTGCAGCGCTAGGGCGCCGGAGTGCAGTAGGTTTGGGACGATTCATTATGCATCCACTGAGGTTTGTCTGTTGACGACATAAATAGCAGACAGTTACAATACAGACAAGAAAAGTCACATATTCAGAATCAGACGATGACTTTATTAACTGAAATATATCAATTGCTGTTTTACTATACATTGGTGACCAACTCTCTGAGGCTTAAATTTACTACTCTGAACTACTTGAGAGTCTACTTCCACTGAGCTGCCAGCTAGCCTGGAAGGTAGCCTAGCCTACTTCAGCTGTAAGAGCCAGCCGAGATAACGTCAATGTTGTTTTCCAAACAAGCAAAGTAATCAAATAACGAGTGATTGTAAAACATACACAGCATCTAACCAAAAATATTGTATAGCTTATTTGTTCTCGTCTGTGAGGACAGTTGACTGTGACGACTTTCATTCAACTCAAGTAGCTTAAAATTGCTAGGATAGCTAGCTAAAGACAACGCTAACGTTCACTCAAAACATATGAGGAGCATCTCAACCCGGCGAAAAAAACATAACTGGTTTCGACCTTAATACATTTTCTTGTTAACTACCTGTGTAAGAAGTACAGACACAAAGCTCGCGGCGTGAATTGTGTAAATGCATCAAACAAAATGCAAGACAATGTTTCTCACTGTGCTTCCATGTTTTCTCACCGGACCGGAAATGATGTATGCTACTCAGAGAGGAACTCCCGCCCCTTGATTGACTACATTGAGAAGAGTTATTTGATTTCACAGCACAGTGCAGTTCTGTTGAAATTGTGCAGTTTCTCTCTTCATTTACAATTTTCTAATAAACCAAGTTTGTACTTTGAACATTGGTTTGTTCCTTAAAAGTTTGATGTATCCATATGGATGGCTGGAAATATCACATATTCTAGATTACTTATTGCCTTGGTTATGCTGTATATTGCTCAGATTTGTTTTCATCCTATTTTGTTTGTTATTATGTTTGCTTTAACATATTTTAGTTTTTACATGTATGTTTTTATACAGTTAGAATGTTTTTTTTAACATGTTCAGATAAGATAGGCTAGTCATGCCTCAGGCTGACTGACTGCAAGACTCTGGGTGGCACTGTTTCGTTCAAAAGCACAGACCAATTCCAAGAATCCTCACATTACAAAATGATGTCAGACATGGAAACAGACATTACTGCTCCTGCCAGACAAAAGAAAACAGAACTCTTACCCAGAGAAGAACACCACAAAGCACACACTGTAGGACTCACCCTGAAAACATCATGTGTGCTTGAATCCAAACCCCAGAGCAAGAGCAATGTGGCCTTACAGTTGCTATTCCATGAGAAGTGAGAAGTGCCTCAGTGTGAATTGACAGCACATTGATTTTTATTTCTTTGATGAAGTCAGTTCCAAAAGATCTCAGAGGTTCCATAACATTACACAAAGACATTATTCAGACATGAGGGGGGGGGGGGGGGGGGTACATTCATTGCACTAGGACAGTGTTTTTCAACCTTTTTTGTGCAACGACACACTTTTGACACTTAAAATGTCCCATGGCACACTAACATCCTGTGTGAAGAAAAAATAAACATACCATAGCCTAAAATTTCAAATAATACACAGATATGGCCTTATTATGGCTTTTATGCAAGACCTGCTCAATAAAACAAGCGCCCTCTGTTTCATTTGTAGGTGACTATATCTAATTTAATTGTTGTTATGAACTGAATATGTGATGATTCTGTGAATACTGGATATGGGGCCCCCGTTGTACAATGCCTGTATACCACAAATGCAATCATACAATCAATGAGGGCATGTGGTTATATATTCTTTGATGCAACAGTTGCTTTTCTGGACCAGTGAGGGACATTTGGGTAATTTTCTGCGGCACACCTGATGATCTCTCACGGCACACTAGTGTGCCCCGGCACAGTGGTTGAAAAACACTGCGCTAGGACATGCCATACTGAGCTTACATAGCTGCATGACTTTACAGCTTTCAGCAGGGATTAAAAAAAAAACATTTAAAAGGGTTTTCAGGAATATTGCATAACAGCCAACGACTATTGTGATTTGCCAATATTTGCACATGGGTATACAGAAATTACTACTTCACCATCTGTACGCATGCCATGACAACCTGCCAACTTGTTATATAAACTGTTTTTCATATTAAACATATTTTGGTGAGGTCAGTGGAATGCTTAGTCAATGCTCCAAATATAAATCCTGTCTCACAAGCAAAGTCTATGAAACTGCAAAAAAAAATTTGCCATAAGTTTTTTTCCACAAAACCACATATAGGGAGCTGTGACTCCATAATGACGGTAATAACAATTGTGTCACACCTTTTTCTCTCAGCCTAGCTGAGGGATACAGCAGGGACAGAAAAGGAGGTTTCTTTCAGGTTAATCTTATAGGATCGAGGAATCAGGGAAAATGAAGCAGGGTACTGATGTTGTGTGTTTGAGGTTCAACATCGTTGTCCAGTTTATGTTGTTACACTTGTATTTTACTAAAGTAGCCTCGTTATATTGTAAATAAAAATGGAATCCTTTCTACTTACAGTTCTATAAAGACATGGATGGTTCTCAAAGTTTTGGCTAGATGATATGTATACTGTGAAACAGCCCATTTGTGAATCATCATGGTGTAAAGATAGATGTGTTCCCTTTTGCATGAACAAGTGTAGTTAGATAATCAGACTTTGTTAATGAATTAATTTTCAGACATAGTACAAAGACACAGTTATATTTAGAAGAAATTATCCCTCTTTTATGACTGATAATAAATAAAGCCTTTTTTCCCCTTACTGAAACATGCATTCATCTTTTCAATTTGATTAACTGTGGCAAGTTGAATTCCCAAGGTGCCAGTGATAACGTCTCTAGTTTCTTCTAGTCTCTTGAATTTCCCCTGGGGATCAATAAAGTATCTATCTATCTATCTATCTATCTAGTTTCTTTTTACAATAGACCTCATAGAGTAGGCTATATTCCTAGTTTCATTTTTAACACAAATCACAGAAACGCAACCTTGAATCATTACTCATCAGCTTGTAAAAACTCACTTGCTTTCAACTGTCAGTGTGGTGCAACTGAGTGGTCACAGCATCCGATAATTAGATCTGTATGGCCTCTTAGATATCCCTGTGGTGAGTCATTGCATTGGTTTACACTGAAAGAAAGTCGTGTGCAAGCCCAACTAGATGTCCATATAACTCTACAGATGTTAGTCAGTTCCGCTGGGAGGAAATAGCAGGAGTTGTTACTTTATTTTTAAGGAAAAATAAACTTTTCACTTTTCACTGCCAAACCAATCAGACCAGACTGGGGTCATGAATTTTAGAAAATACAGTCTTTGTAGCAAGGAGCCTGTAGGCCTACAATTCCAACAGACAGAGGGCGCACTTTTGAAATCTATGTAGCCTATTTGTGTGATACAGCATATTTTGACAAACATATCTAACCTTAACAAACCTAATTAAACTACTTAGATTTTTTCTTCATTTAATTGTAGTGTACTAATACAGTTTATTCAACAAACTAGATCAAATATAGCCTAGGTCTACACAATTAGCCTAGTTAGAACTCTGAAGATGGGCTTGCCTAATCAATGATCCTTGTAGGCTACCACAAAAAAACATTTTGCCGGCGAACAACACTTGTCGAAATGAACGCAGATCACATAGTACATTTCTCAAAACGACAGATTAATTTAGCTAACTCTTCAAAAGTATTCAGTTGCGTCTATTTCTGGCCTCCTCTAGTTTCCCGCCTGGCTGACGTCAGCAGAAAGTTATTTTCATGAATGGAGGGGGCGGTCACGAGGAATTGGTGACGTGAGTGCTTGCGGAAGCAGAGAGTGGAATGTTGATACATTGTTGTTGTTTTGTAGTTAATTTAGTACTGGGATACATTTCGGTTCGATTGAGGCACACTTTCCCCGACTGCCACAAGACACACCAACCTGTTACTATAGGATACTTCTGAACAATTGCGCATTCCCGACAGAAATTCCGCGTTCACAAGGTAAGGTGTACGAGCATTTTCGGAGATGTTTTGAAATTCCTATCGAAATTGCTGATGTTCTCATGATGACGGATCTACGCATGTAGATGGTGAAATAGATAGCGAATGTTAACTAAGCCCTCCATATATTTTCCCAATTACTAAGACCTTCGAACAGTGTCTTTTAAAGTCAGGCAAACTACTAAAATTGTTTAACGGCAAATTTGTTTTAATAAACAACGAATAAGAGGAAACTGGACACGTGTTGTTGAGCACTGGCTAGCTGATGACACAATCAAGTTTCTCTGCAAAATGTTATCGTTGAAAAATCTATGACAGAAGGTGAAATAAGTTGTCTACAAGGCGGTGGGCTTTAACTAGACTTAAAATGTGTGTTTTGAGTTTATAATTAGGCTAGACTAGTCTACTAGTCCACTCTCGCGTTTCATTAAAGCTGAGAGGAGCTGTCAGATAAAGAATTACTGAAATGCCCTAGTATTATAGCCTACAATTTTACATTTTATTTTACTTGACCAACTTCGCTGTTTACTCCGCCATATAGCCTAGGCTACTGACCAGTCTTAAATATTACGACATAAGGAAACAACACGTGGTCTGCATTTTAGAATACTGGGACAAAGGGCACGATGTGTGAGTAGACCACCAGGAAGAAAACGCAGATTGACTGCTCAGCAAAAAAAGAAAAGATGTTTACTCACACACCTTTTTCACATTAAAGGTATCGTGGTATGGCCTGTCGTAGGCTGTGTGTCTCAAGATAGTTTAGCTAACATTAGTTAAGTGACGTTATGTCAACCACTCAGTCAGCCTAAACATTATGAAAAGGCGCGGAATGGCGATAATTTTGCACTGGGAATGACAAAATAGCCGACTTAATGCGTTTGTAAGAGGGGCAGATCGCCAGCAGTGAAGTGCGAGATTGTATGAACATTTTTGTCGATTTGGTAGTTAGAAACCACAGCCTACGGCGTAGCCACTTGAAGGGTAGCCTAGACAAACCCACTTTTTCTTCCTCATATTGAATGCACTATGTTTCTTAAATGCACCAATGCACCCAACCTTCCCCATCCCGCCATGTCCGTTGTAGAGTAATGAAACGTATGGAAGGCTCTGGCTGCAGCCTGTGTGATATTAAATCAATTATTTTACCAGTCAAGCAATATGTGGTCGTTATTTAGACACTGCATAGTTATGTCCAGTTTGGTCTGGCTAAATTTTGTCCTATTGCTGTGCAACGCCCTCATAGGAAAGGTGAGTCATAACTGGGTAATGTGATTCATTTCCACTGTGGATGATAAAGGGGCTGTCAGTGGGCTTGTACAGTTGCAACCAAAGATTCTAGAACAGAGCTCCACTCTAGAATCTTTGGTTGCAACAATTGCTTTTGGAGCCTTTGGCATTATCTGGATCTTTGCAGACAAATTGAAATGAGGTGTTTCTCCACAACATTAGAGAAAGGAACCAGACAATATCATTAGTAAACAGATGTACTTTCAACAACTCTGTGGAATAGAATGTTTAAACATTCAACGTCCATGACCGAAAAACTGTCTGTACTGTTGGATATTAAACTCTGGCTGCTATGGTCCAAAGAGAGGCATTCACACATTGTCCCAGAATTACCAATTGAAAGTCTTCGCCAACCATGGGACATGTTAGTTACTGCACTGAAAGAAGTTGTGTTTACCCGTGATTGTGATGACCCATGTAAAGAATAATA
The DNA here is from genome assembly GCF_018492685.1 of Alosa sapidissima. Taxonomy (NCBI): domain Eukaryota; kingdom Metazoa; phylum Chordata; class Actinopteri; order Clupeiformes; family Clupeidae; genus Alosa; species Alosa sapidissima. The sequence continues at coordinate 29,349,633 of NC_055959.1, forward strand.
ATAATTATAATAATAATAAGAATTTATTTATAGAGCACTTTTTCATACACAGGCTGCTGCTCAAAGAGTGTTGACACTCTGACACTTAAAAACAACGATGGAAAATTGTGTTTGTATAGTTATCAGGGTTTAATTAGCTGTTCTTGCAATTTAACTGATTATTTAAATGCTATGTTGCATATTACATATTTTTGCAACTCATAGCCATAATAGCCATTCAATATCAGGTTGGGGCAAGATTACTGCACTTTCACTCCCTTTTGTGCAGGAATAACATAGTTAATGGAAATTCCATTTTGCCTTGTATGGGTACAAATGAGGGGAAATCTTTTCTGATTATGTGCCTCCAGGGACCCTGTCGACTCATAATTAGACACCATTATAACATTGAGATAATGTGGCTGTGCTTTTGAACTAAATGGCCAAAGGATGGACTGGACTGGTCGGCGACCATGTAGAGTATCCTTCTCAAAGTCTGCACAAGGCATATTAGGAAATCTGTCTCCCTCCACGAGCTTAAGACCCGTGAAACCTTAGCCGCTTGCTGTGCTGGCATGGCAGCGAATCTGAGATGGCAACCCTGGAAAAAGCCTGTTGCTGGGGCTGACATTGGTCTCTGGCCTCTCTCTCTCTCTGCTCTGCAAGTGATTTTCCTGTTTTTGTGCTGACTGTTCTAGTCTGTGGGTCAGGCGAGGTCTTTTTGTATGTACTTGACCTTTGCCTTCTGTTTGATTTTTGTGGAAAATCCTGGAGGAGGCCTTTAAACCACTTATTTTTTTCCCTCTTTGCAAGTAAGCTTACTATACATGGGCTTGTGAAACGGCATCTGAAGGGCACAACAGCAAGGCTGACTCATTATCGTGTATGAGGTCTCTGTGCTGGTGGTGGTGACCTCCTACACCTTGCGTCTTGTGCACTCGCTCCATAGCTCCAATTAGAAACATGGGGGGGGGGGGGGGGCGGCAGTGGAGCGCCTACACTGCTTTGTCATGAGACTCACACGTGGGACACAGACTGCTGGCGGCTGGCTGGGGTGGGTCCATCAGTCTAGCCTTACCCAAGACTGCCACAACAGCTTGTAGTTGCAAACAGACTCCGGTTTTCTGAGATGGAGCAAGTTGCTCTTGCGCTCGTGGCGTTGCTGTGCTGCACCAAGAATGAGAGTGAGGGCTGTAACCACAAGAACACGATACATAGAAGATGGTAACGTTGTAAAGATTGAGGTTAGATCTGCAAATTTGGGAGAGTGATGCAGTTGCACTCATAGTGCTGCTTGTGGTTTTAGAGAATGCGTTCTGAAAGTGAATGATTTGGGGGTGGCTTGCAAGTTCATGACTCAAAGTGAAACTCAAGGGAAAATTCCATTCCAGTTGATGCCCACAAAAAGACTTTCAAATTAACGTTTGATATTGAATTTGATTTTCCTTTTATGAGATAAAATAGTGTGTTGACTTTATTTTTTTAATCAGTCAGACACCACAAAAAAAACATATGGACTTGAATGTACATTTTCAATATTGCATTTGAATACCAGGAACTATAATAATAATAAAAAAAAAAATAATAATAATAATAATAATAAGCTTTATTTGTATAGCACCTTTCATACACAGAATGCAGCTCAAAGTGCTTTACATTTGGAGCATGTAACACAATAATAGTCAGTCAGTCATTATCAATCACTTTTCTTCATTGCTGTGGCCGTTTATGATCCAATCAGCAACATACTAACATACAAGGAACTAAGTTGTGATAAAGCTGTTGAAGGCTAATAACCAGGGGGCGAGGTCTATAATTGTGTTATAGAGGTCTTGAATTAGAAAACAAGTGTGTGCGTGACAGAAAACTCCTCTGTACAGCACTGTAATATTCCTAAATGGATTATGGAGACTGTTGAGCTACTGTGGTCAGCATTAGTGAGAGCCCAATGGGCATCCATACCACACTATGAGAAGTGCCCAACCCTTTCCTGCTGCACTTGACCAATTCCTGGATTTGAGAACGATGACCTCGCCACATTGTGGCCAGGGGTGTGGACGAGCTGTCTGGGGGGAAAGAGTCTGTTTGGGTAATTTTTGTGCTTAGACATGCACTGGGTACGACAACAGCAGTCCATGCCAGTTTTAACTGGTCAGCCCAGACGAAGAGAAGTGTGTAGACCAGTGCCCACACTGTGACATCACCACATCAATTGGGGTGTAGAAATAAAATCACAGCTACCACTTTTTAACACCGCTGTTCCATGTTGTAAGTTTATGAGTTTATTTGGTGTCGCTTTGGTTTGGTTGAACTGCCCAAGGCATTAGTTGGATATAGGATTAAACGCAAGCTCACTTGAGTTTATTATAGTAAGCTTGGCTTACTATAATAAATTAAGCCAAATGTATTGTAGTTACAGTTTGATAGATTGGGTTTTAACTAAAATTTCAAACACTTATTTGTGTTCTACTCAAGACCCTTGGTTCATTAACCAGTGGGGGATAGATTCCCAATTGTACACACTGGATGGGTTTGTCTTTGTTTCCTGCATACTTTACATTCCTTTGAATCCCTACGTCCCTAGTTGGAAAGTAGCTTTGCGAAGCTATCTACATCTCCGCCTCCCATTTAAAAAAAAAAAGAAAGACGTTCCGGTGCTCGCGCCAGCCATTCCAAGGTTTTCCGTACTTTTCCTTCCACCCTGTGAAACAGTGGGATTTTCCAGGAAGCGTCAGTACGGGAGGGTGTGATTCCCTGCCGCTTGTCCTCCTTACCAGTAAACACCATGACTCACGGCTCAGCTATGCTCTTCATTTCCTTTACATAATATCCCACCAAATGTGCTGCGCTGTGGAACGGGTGGTGATGCCTTTCTCTCTCTGTCGCCCGCGCCCTCTCTCTCTCTCTTTCTCTCTCTGTCTCCCGCGCCCTCTTTCTTTCTCTCTCTGTCGCCCGCGCCCTCTCTCTCTCTCTCTTTCTCTCTCTGTCTCCCGCGCCCTCTCTATGAAGCAGAGAATTTCAAGTTCGAGTTCTTCATGTCTGTGAGACAGGGCTGCAGCAGCTCGGTGTGAAGTGGAGCAATGAGTCTGCACTCTGCTGAACCTGCACATCAAAACAGACAGACAGACAGGGGCCAAGAGAGAGAGAGAGAGACAAAAAGAAAGAAAGAAAGAAAGAAAGAAAGAGAGAGAGGAAAACAAACAGCTGGGACAAGCCAACACTTAATTTATCACAGAAACATAACCATATGGCCCTTTGAAGTGTTTGTTTACTTTAACTGAAGGTCTTGTTTCAGTGCACTATACCTTCTCATGAAGGAAACACAGGATTTTCTCTGTTAACCCCCCACCCCCCTCCCTCTCTCCCTTCTTTTGTGAATTTGAGCAGCTGCCCGAATGAGAAAACAAGTTGGAATCACATTTCACTCAGCATCTTTGGCCTCAAATTCCATCGTCGGGGCGGTACCTCTGAGGCTGTCTTTCTCAGACAGCAAAATTGGAGCTGAAAAATGCTGCTAGCATGCCATCAATACCATTTCGCAGCAGTAAGGTCAAATGAGTGCCACACAAAACAAGCTTACTTATTAGTGAAGTTTTTAAATGCAAGTGTAAATGCTTTTCCATGGATCCAAGTAAAAGAATAGCTGTTCAAGGAAGTCTCAGAGTGAACGTCTTTGTGTAAGACCATTAACTTAACTCCTCCACTACAAGTGCCTTGCCAAGCCCTTTAAGCAACAGACTGTGTCACTATCAGTTTGCAAGCATGCTCGTGATATTTTGGTAGGCGGATCCCTTGGTGTCAGAGGTGTCAGTCAGATTGGGAACAGCCCTGCAATACGTCATTTTAATTTTCTGGTATTTTTCTGGTATTTTCCAGGTTAAAGCACTATGCACATTATAAAAAGAGCCTAGACATGACCTGATGAGCAGGCGTGTGTGGAAAGTACTGGTAAGCATCAGGCAAGTGTGTCGGTTGCTGCTCCGATGATTACAGTAGTCTGGCCTCTCTTGCGTCTGTCTTTCACACTTGTGGGCTCCAGCATCATGACTAACATCCTTTTGACACAAACTATATGGTTTGTTCGTTTGATTCTTCTTCTTTCTCTTTCTCCCCGTGGGAAAACAGAAACATACTTGATCAGATGTGTCAATGTTCACATAAGTTTTATAGCGTCTGGTGTTCTTTTTATGACATGTCCTTCATATTAATGCTTGCTTTGATTTCCACTCATATTTGCTGTGTTTGGACAAACAGCGCCTGTGAATTCCAGGCACAGAGAACAGGAGTCATGGCAATGGGTTTACCGCTTCCACCCCAACCCCCGGTGCCAACACTGAGGACATTATGTTGTAGGAATTATGTATGCAGGTCTCCAAATGAAAAGTGGGGCCCCTTTCTCTTTTCTCTGTGTGTGTGGCATTGAGGAATGTGGTCCTGTTATCCACACTCTGCATACCTCTCCATATGGCTTCTAGTGAGGTGGACTCCCTGACATGTTTCTCTTTTTTACTCTCTTTTACACTCTTTTTTTTTTTTTGGTCCCCTCAACTGAAGGAAGTAAAATACCCTGAGATAGCATGCAGCATAAGAGGACCAGTGTGCGATGTACAGCCAAAGGCCTCCAAGTGGTGGTTGTTCTGGTTGGCAGTCAGGGTGTGGATAAGATGGGTGTGGGGTAGATAATGAACAGGAGTCCTTGACTGTGGTGTATTAATGCCCTTCCTCTTTTACTTTTGCGTGTGGGGTGGGTCCTACAAGTTCCCTGCAGGTTTCACAGCAGCATAGCTGATGTGGTGGAAAAAGAGAGCACATGGGAAAGGAATTTTGAAGGAAATACGTGGTATTTTATATTGGTGGAAGAGCTGGAGGTCCGGCCAAGCTAAGAGACCAGAGGCCCCCGTGTGCGCATGAGGAGGATTGGGGGGGGGGGGGGGGGGACCACGGTCCCGGCCAAGTTGCTCTCGAGGAATGTCGCTTTCCCTTCCGTACGTGCTGGCCCTGCGTCGTGCGTCACAAAGAGGCAGTGCGTTCCTCCAAGGGACCAAACCCTTTCCCATGTTTGGGCTCTGAACATGCTTTTGGGACTTAAAAAAGGTCCCTGAACACATTCCTGAAAACACGTAGTGGAACATGTTACATGATAATATTCCATCCACCTGCCGAATGTACTTGTACTGTTGGTTTAAATATGTCAGCTTTGTCAGGGGTTATAATGTCATGTGTACAGTTCTCTATGGGTTTTCCCTTGTTCAGCTCTGCTGATGTAAAGCGTTTAAATGAATCCCACTCTGAGGAAGGAGAACCAGTTAACATAGCATGAGTCACCCAACATGAATGTGTCCTTAGTATTAGTTTGGTATTTGGTATTTGAGCGTCCTGTGGGCTTTGCCTTTTGAGGATCCCCACCCCACACTCATCAGTCCAGTCATGGCAAAACCGTTGCAAACCCTAGCTGCACCTCCGGTGCGGTTAGCAAAAGTCAAACCACAAGAGTGACTGCAAACTTCTTACACTGAGTGCACTCAGGTTAAGGCTCCGGGCTGGCAGCACGCACTGAATTAATTGTTTGGACCACGTCACTAATACTTCTCCTGCTGAACAGAATGTTGTTAAGAAGTCTGAAGTAAGGGCTGATTATAATTTTTTCCCCCCTTGCTCTGTGTAGTTTCCTTGTTCTTACTCTGGTTGTACTGCAATCTATTTTAATCTTGTGGAGTCATTGCACATAAATAGAACAGAGAGAACCGAGACCTGTGTTGCGTAGTACAGACTTAACCATGAAACAATCCCGGTGTGCCGGTCGGAGAAAGTGTGGCTTATGGTTGAGGCAGTAGTGTTTTGCTTCCTAATGAGGTATCACTTATCGCATTTCCACTTAAATTGTGTCGTTGGCAGAATTTTGTGTCAGCACACTGAGCTAAATATAACCTGGAGAGTTAAATAAGGGCATGGAGCGAGCCAGGAAAGCCCAGTGTAATAGGATCCAGCCCGTCAGCCTCAGTCCTAAACCTGATAGAGTGCATTGTCTAAATGCTAAAATACAACAGTGACTGTGTAAGGGAAACTATTCGTCTGTGATACTTGACCTTCTGGAATTTTCCACATATCTGTCACAAGACATTAAAAGCCTACAGTTTGGGTTTAGGCCCATCCTATAAGATAACGTCTTAGGGCTGTTCAGTTAACTTGTGTGGTTTAGGCCCTACTGCTGGGGTTGTTCACTGCTGGGGTAACTTTGTTTACTCAGAAAACACCCACTTAAATAAACAGTGTCAGTGACAAACTTGTAGCTGAAGTTTCTTGTTCACCCACAGCTTACTAGTTCCTTAGAATCACATGTGGGTTGAGCACAGAGCTGGATACAACATTATCACATCTATTTAAGGTCAACAAGGCCTTCATGAATATTTCCAAGACCACTTGGTCGACTGGCATTTCTCTTTCATGTGACCACACTCTTATCTGCTCACTGCTGTTCTCTCCCTCTCTCTCTACCCCCTCCTCTCTAAACACACACACACACACACACACACACACACACACACACAGTGCTCCTCAGATCATGCCATTTGTGTAGTTTCCACACCATGTGTGTGGCAAGCTTGGGATTATGAATGAAGCTTGTTTACCATTCGGGCCCCAGCCATGTGACTCCCACTCCCACACCCATTTGCGGAGCGTCACCATGGCAGCAGCCTTGTGCAGAGTTCACGGGGGTGCGCGCTGACGCTGTCAAGCGACTCCTGAAACGGTGCCTGGGGACAGCGTGCCTTTTCACAGACGCACAGCGAGAGGCTCTCTCTTTTTGGCCGAGGCAATGGTCTCGCGACCGCCGTCTTCCCGCTGTATACAGATTGGCCTCTCCGGAAAAAAAAAACCCCGCCATGGCAAAAAATAGCCAGCGGATCTGAATAGCTAAGCAGAGAGATCAGACAAAGCCCCGTGGCGAGGCTGACCCGTTTCTATTATTGCTTTCTCACAACGGTCTAGTGAACTACTTTGTGAGAGTGCTCCCTCAGCAAGTAAACAAGGGCAGTCCTTGTCTAGTTGGCATTTTGTGAGCTTTGACTGACCTCTGCTGGTATGTAGAAGTGTTGCAGGATTTATGATTTGGAGTTCTTGGTGAACAGTCGGCTTGAAACGTAAGCTGTCAAGTTCACTGAAGGCCATTGGATATGAAATGTGCATGCATAGAAATGTGTTCGACAATGTTTTTACTTTTTAGTAGTGTAATACTATTGTTCAGCTGTCTTTTTAAAGATTTTACCTGACATGCTTCTCTTTCTCTCTTCCTCTTTCAGTTAGCATTTTTGGAGGACTGTGGCCAGTTGTGTTTATGCAGGGCATGACGACCAATTTTAAAGCCAGCAAAGCTTTAAAGGTAAGCCAGTGTTCATGCAATTCTGCCATGCAATAATGCCAGTTCTTTTGTAACCACTATGTTCATCTCTTTTTTTACTGGAATGCTGTCCCAGACATCCAATAATCTCTTTTGGTAACTTTATTTTGATATTGCATCATGTTGTTAATTTTCACATTCAATAAAGTGGCAGTGAGTACCACTTATTATGAAGTAGTATTTAAAAAAAAAAAGTAATACTCTCAAATAGGAGTAATACTGCACAAAATGCCTTTTTGTCTGTTTTCTTATTCTGGTTGTTGTCCCCTTCTTCCCCATGCCCCTCTCTGTTTCTTCCTTGCTCTCAGGTAAAGAAGGAGGCAGGTGAGAATGCGCCGGTGCTTAGTGACGACGAACTGGTGGCCATGTCTGTGCGGGAGCTCAACCAGCACCTGCGCGGGCTGACCAAGGAGGACGTGGTGCGGCTGAAGCAGCGGCGGCGCACGCTCAAGAACCGCGGCTACGCGGCCAGCTGCCGCATCAAGCGCGTGACGCAGAAGGAGGAGCTGGAGCGGCAGAAGCAAGAGCTGCAGCAGGAGGTGGACAAGCTGGCGCGCGAGAACGCCAGCATGCGCCTGGAGCTGGACGCGCTGCGCGCCAAGTACGAGGCGCTCCAGTGCTTCGCCCGGACCGTCACCCGCGCTGGGGTGACCGCCGCTGGCGGGGGTGGCAAGATGCCCGGAGGGGGCATGGGCATGGGCGCCGCCGCCGCCACCAGCGTCATCACCATCATAAAGTCGACCAACAACCACGGCAGCCCGCCACCCGCCACTCCGTTCTCTGCGCCGTCCTAGTGGCCGGACAGGGGTGGGGTGGGATAGGTGGAGGACGTATGCACGCTCAGATGGTCCCTCTTCATCTGGTCTCCTGACAACCAGTTCTGAACCCAAAATGACCCGGACCTGACCCCCCCCACCCGTGCTGAGGAGGTCGCTCAGTAACAGGACTGCAGGGTGGGTGGGAGGTACTGTGGCCATGCCTCTGTGTGATTTACTTTAAGGCTGCATACATCTCTCTCTCTCTCTCTCTGTCTCTCTCTGTCTCTCTCTCTCTTGTTTTACATGATCTGTGCACTGTGCTATGAACCCCCAGCCCCTTTAGGTTCCCAGCACCGGCAGGGTACACTAGTCCCTAATCGGCGACCCCCCCCCCCTTCCCCCCCAAAACTGAGACTTAGCAGAGTTGAACAATTGTCAAGTGTGAGTGAGTACTTGAGACCTATATGACCTACCATGGCAGCTCTGATGCCTGTTTGTTTTTATTTGCATGTTCATCAGAGAGTTAACTAAAATATATATATATATATGTATATATATATATATATATATATATATATATATATATATATATATATATATATATATCAGCAGAATGAGGAGCTGCAGCAGAAGGTGGACAAGCTATATATATATATATAATGTAATATATATTTCCTGAGACTTCCTAAGACAGTCTTTTTTTTGTCTTCAGGATTCAAATATCTTGTGAAAGTACCTTAAGTCATTTGTAAAGTCTTCATCAATCCTTTACTCTATCAAAGCTGGTATTTGTTTAAGATGGACACAATATAAGGCCAGTAAATAAGATTCAAAAGACCAGGGACAGATTCTGTCATATGGAAGAAGCACAATTCATTCAGAGTAAGACTCTATATGTAATTCTTTGTACAGGAGTATGATTCCTCATGTAATTGCTGATCATACAATCCTAACAGTACCCCTTCAGACTTTGAACATCAAGCACCTAATACAGATGTTTGAATGGCACTTATCACTACTGTTTTATTGCAGTACCAAAAGTATGGAAGCACTTCACTTGCAAAGCAGGAAAGAACAGCATACGTTAGAAAGTATACAACTTTTTTACAACGTTCTCCCTAATTTCAAGTATAGTCAGTGGAGACGATTGCCAGGCACATTTTTTATATTGACTAGTTATCTTAAAAAGATAAGCACTTCCTTTTTATATGTCCATTTATTTTCTCCAAACTCTTGATCAATGCCATATGTCATGGTAGGTAATCCATATTGGATAAATCGATGAGGGGAGCTGTCTTGATAAAGCAATGCAATTTCAAAGCATGACCTGTATATTACAGATTTTAAGTTATTGCCTCAATCTTCTTAACTTCGTTGGTAAAACACAGCGAGATGTAAAATAGATGCTCCCATCTGCAACTCTTTCCACTTCACACAGAGAATTCCGTCCAATCAGAAAGCATTCCTACTGCTAGGTCATCGCCAAGTGCTGCTGCCGGTGTTGGATACCCTCATACAATACCATGTGTGTATTTAAAGCAATTATCTTGATATCTATGACACAGACTCTTGGGTAAGGACAATCCTGACATGGAAATGAAATGCACAGTTTTGTATTTTTTTGGTTGTTGATGAGATTGGCTTCCGGGTGGTCGACCTTGGCTTCAAGGTGGTTGACCCAGTTTAACTTCAAAGTAAAAATTGCGATATCAAATCCAAATGTAGGCCAGTCACACTCTGTAAACGAAGAGGCCAGGAGTTTTTTTCCCCCCCTTTTTTCTTTTTCTTTCTCCTAGATAGGAATTCAGCCCAATCTTGGATAATTGAATGGCTGTTTATTTCAAAGTCAAGTCTCATTCTAGACAAAGATTTAATATATGTCTAGAGAAGGGGCTTGCTTGGTCTTTTAATTGCAAAGAATCCTCACAATTGGCCTTAATATCATCTACTCATTTCATTCCATTTCATTTGACCTGTGTGCGCGCTTCTATTTTACTTTCTTTTAGTCCAACTGCAAAGTCCTTGTGCATTGTGCAAACGTTATCTCTTTCCGTCCGAAGTTGTTGTTAGGCTTCTCTCTTACCCAAGTGGCCATGACTGTTCCAGTTCCCTCTGGCAAGACGTTTATTTTTTTCTCTTTGCTGTAGAGAGCACCAGAGGGACCTTTGCTGCTGAGTGGTCCTCTGTTGTCTGTCCATGACAGATGGACTCACTGCCATGCTCTTACCATACTCATTTTATATTCCCATGTGATGTTTGTTTTGTTTGTTTGTGTGTTTGTTTTGTTTGTTTGTTTGTGTCTTTGTTTTGTATGTGGTCTGTATTCCCAAATGTAATTTAGTTTTGTTTGTTGTTGTTTTTTATGTGTTTAGTTTCTATGTCTGTTGCCTCCTTATATTATTGTTATACATTTCTATATAATTTGTGTATATATATATATATATATATATATATTTCTAGGGCATCAAATACTTTGGGGAGTGGTGTGTCCTTGTAATCGTCTCCATCGTGTCATAATTCAGCCGACTTATCTCTGCAGTTAACTTCTGTCCCCAGTGTAACACAGCAAGTCTATCTGCAGAGTGTTTAACTGCATTTTAGCGATTAAATATGATCATGATGGCCGTACATAAGTTCCCCTTTGTGCACGCTAATGAAACTTTCAGTGTTTACAGTGAATAGAGGCACATGGCTTCTGGAGTAGATGCTTATCTAGTTGTGAATGGATTCTCTATGTGAGCTGTTATGCTTTCAGTATTTATCAAGACGGGCGCTCCTCAAAGCTTTGTTGTGATAGAAGCATTATTTGAGAGGCGAAGAAGAGAATCCTTATGTGTTACTCTTCACTACAATTCTCATAGCACACAAAGCTTTTTGTGGGAACCACCAGAAGAATGATTGTTGTATTGCATTGATGAGGTTGCATTAACTGGTAGCTGACGTTTCAATCTCTCTGTTTGCTGAGTCTGACCTTCAACTGGTGTCATGATTACTTGTTCACACATTGTTTGTGTTTTCCCAAGTTATGAAACGGCGGTCAACATGTGATCGTCAGAAACGCATGCCAAATCATGACCTTGCCTGTGAATTTTGAGTAATTCTTTCTGTGATCACCAACAGTTGATGAATCATGTGTTCCCTTTAAACAGGGAACGCCATAAATGAGCATGGTCACATGCTCATAGATCATCACACCACCAGTGAAAACACAGGACTTTAAAACGTTACAAATATTCCAATACAAAACCGTCTGAAACTTTACTGACACCTGCTGGTTGTGTTAAAAAATGCTGTGAACAAGTGGTTTGATGTCAGTATGCTCAAGCAAACCCACTGTATTTTTATTTTATTTTTTTTTCCTTACTTCAGCACCCACCAAAGCCATATGTTTCTCTTCCATGTGCACCCCTTGATGTGTTGTACAATGTGAACGAGCTTTCCAAAACAGACAAATTACAGAATATACACTCAATATTATGTTTCATAGTCGTTCATGTTCAGCTCAGATCCAAGACCTATAGTGCTTTCACCTAACAGGATGTTACCCTAGTCTCCTGTCCTCGCCTTAAGCCAGTGACCGAAGCACAGAAAGTGGCTTCTTAATTAACAATATGAATCATGAGATGGGGCAACAGCTGTGAATGCAGAATCTTTATTTTATTTTATTTTTTGGCAGAGGAACATTGTAACGCGCACAGCTCCACTGGACAACATGTGTAGATGGATTGTGTTCGATTCACTGCGTTAAAACTGTTTTGTCTCTTCTAATGCCAACTTTCTGACAAAGTTGATAGTAAAAGGATGGGGGTACTTTTGGGTCTTTATCTTCAATGTATGCTGTATGTGGCCATCCTGGCTGAATAGGTTAAATTATTCTATATTTTACATGTGAGAATATTATATCTGTTGAAAATATATATTATATATGTGCTCTGTCAGTCTTTAAAGCTATGTACCATGAACGCACATAGGAATTTTTAACCCGTGTCTGAATACATTTGCCTATAAAATCATAGAGAAGCTCCATGACATATAAAGTATGCTGCTCCAAATTATTACTTTGTATACATTACAGACTACAATTGAACTGCAATGTGGAGGATGTTTTGTAATTAAAAGTAGTGCCTATAAGCATTGAGTTTGTGATCGTTCTAGTACTGTATAAATGGGACATTCTGGTTGTGCTCTAAAAACGTTATTTTTAATGGACAACCACAATAATTAGTGTAGTTTTAGATAGCCATCAGAAGGTATAATTGTTTTTGATCAGATTTATATTAAATAACTGTAAATACGGACAGCTCAAGAGGCAGCGAACCTTTGGTCAACACACCTTCTTGTGATTTACTTCATTAATCTGTATGTATTTTATTTGAACTTTGATATTTATTTTTGCTGATTTATTTTGTTTTACTTTCAACCTCCTAAATTATTTTATTTACATCCATTTATTTACATAGTTTGTTGATGAACTACCCTCATGTACAAATGAAATCGATCTCTTCTCCATTCTGACTGAATAGAAAGGAGGTAAATTATTCCTGTAAATAGTCTGCTGTGTCTGTTTTGTACTTTTAAATAAAGCTTTTTCTCTTTCTCATTTAAACCTGGCATGTGCATTGTTAATTGCTTAAAGGCACTTATTTAAAAAAAAAAAACCCTGCACACACGCATATGCCATTGCCAATTGATTTGCTCAATTTATTGTAGCAATATATTAATATATTAAGTGGCCACTTTATGTTAGTTAAAAACTGCATTTGCTTTAGGTAGTTAAAACCAACAGTGTTATTAGAGTAAGTTTAATTGATATTAAATGAGGTGAGCTGATCTCACAATTAATGACATGGTAACTCAGATCATTAGTTTATTTCATATTTCCATTACATTTAACCTTGTCTATAAGGCAGACATATTGGCACAGTTTATCTACAGAAAACAGAAATCGACCAGACATTGTTTCTCAGATCCCTCCTTGTGATCACACTGGATAAAACTCTTTTCCCTGACTTAATACAACGCTCTAGCTACATTAACAACATGTAAAAAGAGGTTATTTGAATAAGATGGTTGGCCTGAACCATCTAAGCCAGAAACACTTTGGTATTGAATTAATAATGATAAATATGGCATATATTAAACTACACAACATTACACAAGCTACTAAAACAACATGCCCTGTATTTCCAAACATATAAAGTGTTGTTTAACTATATAACACTTGTGCAACACAAACAAAAGCATAAAAGAAAATGAATTCACTAATTTTACATCTTAAATTATTTATTCAACAGCCTGCTGAGATGTCAGGCATACACAACAATGTCAGTCCTGCAACATACCCAAAACCATCCAAACAACCATCCACGGTGACACGTATTGTACATACATACTCCTTTAAAAACACAATTCAGAGTCTGCTGATTTGAATACACATTAAGTCATGCTGGGAAATTTAATGAGACTGGCAGAGACACCCCTCCCCCCACCCCCACCAATCTTCCAGACTCAGTGCTCATCTCTGCCTGTTTGAGCCACACTTAACAGTACAAAGGTTTTCCAAAGGGCCCCAGTCAATATCATAAAGAGGCTCCTTTTGAAGCCAGCGTGTGTCTGAGAGATCACCGGGGGGGGGGCCAGTAATAGCGGGCTGGTGAGCGGACACTTCAGAAAAGGACCATCCAGACTCAAGGAGCCTGTCGCTCGGCAGTGCCAACCAGCCAACGGGCCCCATCATCAACACCACCGCCAGCGCCGGCGCCACCTCCTAGCATCTCGTTACTCCTGATGCCACGCATTTATCAGCCGGCGTGCACACAAACAGATGGGCCATCAGGCAGTCGAGTGCACACTCCATCGCCCGCGCGCTCAGTCAGTGCCAAGGCGGCAGAGAGATGGAGAGATCGGGCCGAGGAACGGACGGATGGAGAGAGGCCGAAGGACGGGGATAAAAGAAGCATGGCAGGCTTTGTTTCGTTCCACGCCACTCAAATCCGCTCGGTCTGCCCGCCGCCATCTGACAATCGGCAGTCAGCCCGTCTCCACGTCAAGGTTACCGGGTGCACCTGTCAATCTGGAAGAAAAGGCAACCTCCAGAGTGTCTCATGCTTGTGCACATATTTGTATAAATATTTGAATGTGAACAATGTCAGTAACTCTGTGTGTACAGTCAATTAAAAGTAAGCATAACATAGGGGGTGGGGGGGGGGGGGGAACATCATCAAAATAAAATAAAAAAAAGAGTCTGAGGGATAAAGTCCCTCTGCTCGTCCCAGCTGGTGGATTTTAATGCAGTGGAAGCCCAAGACGCTTCCCTACAGGTGACCGGCTCATTAGAACTCATCATCGGAGGCGATCAGCATGATTTTGTCAGCCTTCTTGGCACTCTTTGCGCTCTTTGCGCTGCCGGCCCCCGGCTTGCCGTTCTGACTGGGCTGGACCACCTCCTGAGTGGACTGCTGGGTGTACTGCTGGTACGCTGGGGAGAAGTTGTGGATGGCGTCCTGGACCATGTCCCCAGGGTTGATGGTCTCCTTCAGTCCACTGGAGATGCTGTGCATGGGGGCGATGTTATCTAAAACAAAGACAGGGACACAGATAAAGACACACCAGCGAGGAGAATGGGCACATTTCATACACAAATCAATGGGGTGGAGTGTTAACATGCATGCCATATGCAATGCGTGAGGGAGATTTTAGCTCATGTGAAACAGTTATTTGACATGAAATGAATCTGTAATACAATCATAAACACAGATTAATGCAACAGCCTCAACATCCTCAAATTGAATCAATTTCACTAGCAGCCATCCAATTCTCTATTAACAAACATGTGTACCTTCAGGCAGCACAAGGGTTGCAATCAGAATTCAATAATTCAGAAGGGTTACTTGGGGGGGGGGTGTAGTAGATGTGTACGTTTACTACTGTGCCATTACAGACAAATTCTTAGAGTGGTCATATAGTGAGGGAGTGATTTAGATCAGTGATTCTCAACCTTTGCCCCAAAGACCCGCCTGTGAAATATCACAGGGCCCCCATAGGAGATGTGATAACCTGTCTGTCACCATTATGGCTCCATCTGTACACACTCCAAAGTCCAATGCAGTTAGCCACGCTTGTTCATTAGACCAACTTTTCTGAACAACTTTAATCAGTAGGCAAATGATCATGATCATCTTATTAGAATACATGGAACCTGTTATGTGGTTGCCCAGCCTCCTTGCATCCACAGATAGTGAAATGGTGTGTGTGGGGAAGGGAGAGTGGTGTATGTATGTGTGTGGGGTTATGGTATGTTTGTGTGTGTGTGTGTGTGGGGGGAAGAGGGGGTGTTGGGGCATGTACCTGTGTGTGTGTGCGTGTGTTCATATGTGTGTTTGTGTGCCAGTTTATAAATGTGTATGTGTGAATGGGGGAGGGGGCCGTGCATAGGTATGTGTGTGTGTGGGGGGGGGGGGGGGGTATGGTGTGTAAAGGTGTGTCTGTGTGTGTAGGGTAATGGTGTGTGTGGTGTGTGTGTGTGTGTGTGTGTATGTATGTGTGAGTGAGTGAGAGAGTGACTGTCCTGCCTATTATCTCAGCCCTGCCTATTATCGCAGAAAGTAAATTTCAACATCCAAATCTCATATTCCACATCCCCTACCAGCAACCCTTAGCTCAACACCACCACAGGCTGATAGGTGTACAGTCACTAAATGTACACATACAAAAGACATTAATAAATATTTTTTACATAAGGATATCAAAGTGGACCATAGAGGGTTAATCGTGTTTAACCCTACTTCCACCTGTAAGGTCTCATTTTAGTACTGGAATATTACATTCATATTACAATATATTGCATATCCACAATTCACAATTTTGTTTTGAATAAGATTTAGATAATAAATATGTCATAACATTATTGCAGCTATTTTATTAAATTTACATATGTGGTCCTCATAATCAAATATAAATTATATTTTTTTTTTTACCTGCATATACCATGTAGAATAAAATGAACTAACTGATATCCCAGAGGTTGTAGGGTCATGACCACGATCATCCGCCATTTTGGGTTTATGATCCAATATCTCAAGTTGCAAATATTATTAAAGGGACACCAGGCAACGTTTTCGTGTTAATTAATCATCTTCGTAAGTCGGTATATGGTTAAATGACTCGTTACGGGGCGAATGAAGGCTCTCTCGTCCGCCCCTACTACCTGTAGGAAGAATATCCCACTTGCAAGTTCGGTGTATCCTACCCGCCGACCGAAGCAGGATCAGTTTACAGCACAGAGGCAGGCTAACTAAACGCTAGAGATTGTTGCAAACGTGTGTATAATGGCAGAGCCGGCAAAGAAGCAGCGAAAACCCAGACGGAAGACACAAAGAAAAGGATAAGAGCTGCAGACCGAGCGAGGGGGGAGTTTCGTAGAGAAAAAGCATCAGGCTTGCCTGGTGTCCCTTTAAAGACAATGTTTATGCACACAGTACATAAAGGTTTTAGGAGACACTCCACTGGTGGTTTGAAGTATTGCAAATCCAGTAGTTTTAAATTAAGTTTGAATATCCATCCACTGTAGTGGACACCATGCATGAAAGGGTTTGTACAAAAATATATGAATGCCAAAAATGTTTTAACTCATTATTCCTGTCTATTCAAAAAGCTCTCCTTATGATTGTATGTCTGAAAGCAGCCTGAAATTTCCCCCACCCATGAAATTTGAGTTTGTGAGTCGCTCAACTGGGAAGTCTATATGAGCGGTCAAGATGTGTTTGGGCCACCCTCGAGACAAACAGAAAACAGTGATTAAAGCATTTATCAAGTTTTTTTTTTCGTTCTCCATGCAGGATTCACATATTTCATTTCATTGCTCTGTGTCTATCAAATTGCGTGCAGAGGCATTTTCCCCCTGTATTGGTTGAACATCCCCCATAATCAAATCCAAAGATTAGATTAGAATTCATTAGAATTCGAGTCTAGCAATGCCAGGCTAATTGTATGTGTTTCAATGGATGAATTAAAAAAATTAGGCATATTTTTTAAAATAATGCACCATCATCTTAAGGTCCCCCTTGCAGCTCTCCGAGGCTCCCTTGGGGGTCCTGACCACCTTGTTGAGAACCATTACATGTATGTATTTTCATATTCCTATTTATTATGTGAGATAAACGAGATGCATGTTCTGTAGTAGTCCATTCATTCATTAATTAATTAATCAATCAACCAACCAACCAATCAATCAATCAATCCACTCATTTTCTCTGCTGAGATGTGGTGTCAGTGTAGGGGCTGACTAAAATGCCAGTCTGAACTCTCTAATCTTAATGAACAGAATGGAATAGGAAGGGTAACCCATAACACGTTTAGGTTATTTGAAGCAGCTAGCCTGGAAAAAGGTCCCCCAGAACATATTCAGTTAGCTTTTCTGGTCAAGACCAACACATCAGTTTATGCAGGAACCTGAAGAGTACTGAACTTCTAGAAAAAAAGAAAAAGAATACAAATGCAGCTGCTGAGAGAATGACAAGCGTTTCCCATTTTGTATGCAGTCCTAATCAATTCTGATCGTGTTAAGTTATCTCTCAAGTCCTAAGAATAGACAGCTTAGACAGGAGTAATTTTTCACAAAATCTAATCTGTCAGTCTAATAAGAAAAGGTCTTATCACATCATCTCTCAGCACTTATCTACTTTATCTTCTGTCAGAAGACATGAAAATATCCCCATATATATATATATATATATATATATATATATATATATATATATATATATATATATATATATATATATATATATATATATATATATATATATATATATATATATTATACAAAAATAACAACAACAACAGAAGCAACAACATATTCCCCCATTTTAAGCCGTGTTACTTCAGGAAGGATGATGACTCGAGTAAAAAATAGCCAGCTGTACTCATCGGCCTGATATTTCTGGAGATGCGATAGAGTGCGTCCTCTGTGACGACGACAGAGCAGAGCGTAGTGGAGCGGAGAGGAGAGGACTGGAGCGGCGCCCTCACACTAACCTTTTCATTCTGCTCACCTCCGTGCACACGCTTCACCCAGAGGCAAATCTGCTACATGACCCAGCTCCATGCACACACAAACAACATCAGCAGTGCCCCCCCCCCCCCCCCCACACACACACACACACACACACAGAACAGATTCGTCCACTTGGTTTGTTTATGACCGGCAGGAACATTCATGCTCAGCAACAAGAGGGAAGTTATCCATTGACGTCCCCCCCCCCTCCTTCTCCCTCCCTTTCTCTCTCTCTATCTCTCTTCCTCTCTCGTTCTTCCTTGGCTGTACTTCCCTTCTGATTGTTTATCTCTTCTTCCTCTTCTGTCTCATAAAAAAGCTCATCAGCCCATCAGCAGGGGTCTGCATTAGGCAGGTTGATGAGCTCGTTTCTCTCAGCAGTGTTGTCCATTTCCCTTGCTGATGAATGAGAGTGGGAGAGAGGGAGCAGAGGAGACACCTCCAGCTCCCTGCTTTCCTCCTGAGGGGCTCAAAACACACACAGCTGTCTACCACGTCCCCAGGGCCCTGAGGCTTAGCCCTGTGCAGAGTCAGGAACACACACACAAGTACAACAGCCTACACGTCAGCGCACACACACACACACACACACACACACACACACACACACACACAGAGTGTGTAATCGCGGCCTGTTTCTGGGTCAGTGGCAGGGCCGACAGGGCCATCCAGGTGAGTCAGGTGAGGTCAGCTTCAGAGCACACTCTGATCTGCTATGCTCTTCTGAGCTCCTACACCAGCCTCCCTGAAGCACTCCTGCTTTACAAAGGCCCACCCGGGGGGGCTCGCAGACCTCCAGGGTTACAGAGGAGCCCATCGACAAGCCATACTGACACTTGCAGCCAGGAGAAGGCCACAGGCCCAGCAGCTCTCCTCAGCCTGCCACACATCAGCCTGATACACTCTAGTGTTTGCCTCTGCACACCGCTGCAGAGAACCACATGACAATTTTTTTTTTTTTTTTTACGGTGTCAACAAAGACAGGACTGAATCGTAATAGACATGGGTGACGGCGAAAGAGTTCTGTGTTGGTATGTGGGGTAGTAAAAAAATATAATACAAAATAAGTAAGAGGATGTCGGTAATGGAGTGTGCTGCACTTTTATTGGCACCTTTTCACTCTCTAACCTCAGTGTGAGGCCAGGGCCCTGCTGACTTTCATACACAGACCAGGGGGCCTCCATTTACAGTCAGAAATGGAGCTTTCTGCAATAAAATCACGTGCCACTGATTTTTATATTGCACACAGCCAGGGATGGGCAGTATTTCTGATACATGTATTTCAAATACAAAATACTATTATGTCATTTGTATTTTATTGGGTTGAAGAAAATGACTCTTGGTGTGTATTTTTATATTTCAAAAATACTCTCTGTGAGACATCTATGTGATGACATCATAAAAGCACTAAATGATGCATGGAAGCCCATTGGTGCTGACTTATGCCAAGCAGACACTGCTATTTTGACCTGATTTTAGCCCAGAATCAGTTGGATACGACAAACTTTTGAATCAGGTCTGTCCGATTTGTTGTGTAGTTTGAGCAGGCTCACAACTAGAGCATGACTGATGAATCAGTGTGCTAATATTAGCCGATCTATCGGTATCTGCGTTTATATAGGCTGATAATTATTTTAAAATTGAGTAAAATAAAAAGGCAAATACTAGTCCTTCATCTAAATTTCCAGTATTGTATTTCCAGCTAAACATTACATCCAACAGTTAAATAATGTTAGCTACTGACAGTAGCTAAGGTAGTAAGTCACAATGATAGCATTACAACAAGAACAACACGTTACATTTATATAGCACTTTTCTCAACACTCAAAGCGCTTCAAAGCGGGAAGAGGGGACCTCACTGACCACCACCAATGTGTAGCACCCACCTGGGTGATGCACGGCAGCCATTATGCGCCAGAACGCTCACCACACACCAGCTTCAGGTGAGGGACTGAATTAGCCAATTACAGTGGGGGATGATTAGGGGGCCAAATTGAATGAGCCAGGTTGGGAATTTAGCCAGGACACTGGGGAACCCCCTACTTTTAATGATAAATGCCATGGGACCTATACGTATACCTCTCACTCCGATCTGATCACGGCCTCAGTTGATTTGCGCGACTTACGCCTGCACTTGCCGGTCTCAAACTCACAAACAGCAGCACATTGGATTCAGGAGTCGAGCGTGCTAACAATCAAGCTAAAGGCCCAGACAGCTAGCTCTCTTACTAGCACAACTCTTAAGGTGTCGGTAAGGAAGTTTACACAGCGTACATACTGCACAGCTATGTACCAGCTAGCTAACGTTACACAACCGGAATAGGCCTGTAAGCAGACATTTGGGCACAATTTATAGCACACGTGTAGGTTCCATTTCCCCTTACAAATTGTGGCTATCAACTGGTCTTTTCAATGTATTTCTGTACAGAACCACTCGCATGAAGTGAAAAAAATGTGGATACGGCGGAGACACTGTGGCTGCGGCAACCTGTTAACATGAAATCATAAGTATAAGTATAAGTATTTATACTTTTTTGATCCCGTGAGGGAAATTTGGTCTCTGCATTTAACCCAATCGGTGAATTAGTGAAACACAAACAGCACACAGTGTACACACAGTGAGGTGAAGCACACATTAATCCCGGCGCAGTGAGCTGCCTGCTACAACGGCGGCGCTCGGGGAGCAGTGAGGGGTTAGGTGCCTTGCTCAAGGGCACTTCAGATCATGGCTTCAACGTCAAAATTAAAATCAACACGGAACGGAGCCGTCACATGCAATGTGTTCAAGCCTTAAAGCAACACCGAAGAGTTTTTTGTACCTTAAAATTGTACCAGTAAATTGTAACAGTATCAAGCACCACTGCTGGATTGAGGCAATAAGTCAATAACTCCTTAAATTATGACTTCTGGCAAGTTTTGTGCAAAGAAATGGACAATTTCTTTCCACAGACTTACAAATTTAACATCAACACATTTAAGGCATCTGGCTGTGAAAAAAGACGGCAATTACAAAGCATGATTATCATGCATACTGTAGCGTGACCCGTGTTATTTGACTGAGGGGCCCCATTTAAATATGTTTGTTTGTTTGTTTAATTTAAAGCCATTTCAGCAACTAAGGCTATTTAATGGCCAGATCATTGTGTGCTAGAGAAGTTTAAATATGTTTTTTTATATACCTGTGTTAGTAAGATATTCTAACTTTCAAAGGTGGGACCTTACTAAAACATCAACCACAGAATTGTTATCCCCATTTAGATATCAGGGTGAATCATATAACCCATGGTATAGGATGTAGGGGCCCTATTAAGACATATCATATAACTGACATAACATATCTGAAAAGGGCCCCTCAGTCAAATAACATATTATGTTATTTCACTGAGGGGCCCTATTCAGATATCAGGGGTGGAGAATATAGCAACAACTTCACACAGAGGCTTGGGCTTCAGGCATCCCTGAACACTTGGGCACCTGAATTCGACCATTAATCCATCCCTGCCCATAAGTTTGCCTGTTTAGAACTTTTGAACCGTTTTCTGGTGTGTTATATTCCATAATAGCTTTATTAGAGATTTAATAGGCTAAATGTTTGGTACAAAAAAGTTTGAGTTATTTTTTAGTTTATTTAGATACATTAAAAATGAGGGTATTTGGTATTTTTTTTTAAAAATACATTCCACTATGCAGCCCCACTTGAAGCGCAACTCTTTCTAATATTTTAACAGAGGAGGCTATGAAAGCGAGTGTCCTACTGTGACTGCCAATTTACATTCAAAAAGGCAGAGAGCTCAGAAAGATGGCACACTTCACTTCAAGTGTTTCAGCTGAGTTTTGTCTGCCGCCTTACAAGAATCATAATAGATAATAGATCTAATGCAGCGTTTAACATTCAGTGGCCAGCCTGATATTAGCACTGAAAACTGGTCACAAATGAAATCTAAATTTTCTGTGCACAGGCCTGAAAAGTGCCAAGCGTGAAATATTACTGATTCATTTTGTCAGGAGAACCTTTGATCCTCAAGAGAAAGGAGAGGGGGAAAGAGGGGACAGGAGCATTCAGTCAATCGAAATGAAAGATGAGAACACTTTGTTCTGAGAAAGAAAAAAAACACCTCCTCTATGTTTTTTCTGTGCATGCCCTATCCCTGTAGATATGCAGGCCTAAAAAGAAAACAGAGACAAAGACAAGGGAAAATGGAGATCTTCACAGACACAGGATCTGAGGTGAGACCACAGACCTCACAGTTACTCAGTAAACATGGGGCCATATCACTGTCATGGTTTCCCAGCTGGCTTAGCATGTTGAAGAGTGTCTGTTGGTGTGTGTGTGTCTGTGTGTGTGAGAGACAGATCCACACCCTGGAGTGAGAGAGGCCCTGGGGAGCTTCCTGCCTCCCTCCTATTGGCTAAGGCTGCGCTTAGCGCACACAGCTCCTGTTTCTTTTCAAAAAGGCTCCCTTCTCACCTTTCTCATTCACACCGTCACCATGCGAGATGTCTCCTCACACCACATGTGTGGCCCATATTTACAAAATTAAAAGAAAAAAAAAATGATGGAAACTAAAGCTTTAGATTCAAGGAGTCTTTTGTGTTTGAAAGCTATTGCATAATGCAAAAGTTCTTGAATTTACCCTGGGGATCAATAAAGTATCTAAGTTAGTTATTAAGTAGTTAAGCATTATGCAAAATGTATGGGCAGACCACTGTGTATTTTCACACACAAAAGATTTAGCAGAGCCTCTCCCTGGCATTAGATACCTGTTGCTAACACTGAGAACAATGCTCTGAGGAACTAAACATGTACAATTCTGAAATATTATACTTTTACAGTTTAATCTTCACGGTTTTCCATATTCCCTTCACTAGGATGTCAGTGCTAAACGGTTTCAGTTCATGTAGGTGTTTTCAGTTCATGTAGGTGTTAAAGTAGGCTTGTAGGACTTCATGAGAACATACGTATGGCATCGGTTTCCTTCTTCTGCTGGTAGACACTGTCGGTGAAGGCGTAGCGAAGGGCGATGGCGGCGAAGAACATCTCTATGCAGATGATGAAGTTCTGCCAGCCGGCCGCCACAGTGCCCGCTCCCACCTCATGGCCGTTGATCACCAGCGCATTTGAGATGACGCCACAGCGCTCCAAAATAGCCAGAACCATGCCTGTGGTGGACACAACACAGCACTGACGTTACTAACTCTACTGTAAACTGGCTTTGTTTAAAGTAACTGACAAATACATGATGCTACTGTGTTTACCATCTCTACTTTAAACTGGCTTTGTTTAAAGTAACTGACAAATACATGATGCTACGGTGTTCACCATCTCTACTTTAAACTGGCTTTGTTTAAAGTAACTGACAAATACATGATGCTACTGTGTTTACAATACAATGGCAGATATCAGTGCTGCGTTGTTGAATATTTGCTACATACCCACTGAAACTTCTTTTACTGGCCTCTAACGAACCATGTCATTATAGCACTGCTAAAATAATCATATTACTGTAGTTCCACTTTACGTGCTGTATTTAAGATGACTTTTTAATATCTTCACATAAAAAAAAACAGGCTTCATCTGAAAAATCTGCATTACCCGAGAAATAAAAAGAGAGAACAACACACATCAAAGCTACCTGAAGAAATCAATATATCCCCACCAGGATGCAGTTAGATGCAAACTGTTAAATATTAACAGACCTACAAATACAAACCTTGTACCCCGCCTGATAAGGTTTGAGGTTTCTGCATGTCTGAAATTTTTGTACATTGTTGGCCAACTAAAAATGATCGATTCTGAACACTCATTCCTACATGTTTTACTTCTAACCTCATCACATTATAAACAGTGATTTTTTAAAAATGAATTGCTATTCTGTTGGACTATCAGAACTATTTACGCTCTATAATAAGCATGAAAATGCAATAATGTGAAGTTAATAGGTTCATTTACTGACAGTTAGAAGAGCTTCACACATACACAACTCTGATTTTAAGTATTACATGTTTCATTAACCTAGTTAAACAATAAAAGTTAAACTCATTTAAAGTTAAATATTCTACTGTTTCTTCAGATTTGTCCATCTGAAGAATGCTAGTTAACTCTTTGATCATTGATCCAAAATCCTTTAACTGAACTGTTAAAATAATATTTTGAAATAGCACTACCAACTTAGGATTCATTAAAACAGATATATTTTTAGAGATGGTCCTAGACTTTGAGTCAGTCTCCTTCACTGTCCTGCTAGAAAATTGAGCTATTATATTATAAATATGATCACCACCACGACTGTATTTTGAATGCTA
Organism: Alosa sapidissima; assembly: GCF_018492685.1. Taxonomy (NCBI): domain Eukaryota; kingdom Metazoa; phylum Chordata; class Actinopteri; order Clupeiformes; family Clupeidae; genus Alosa; species Alosa sapidissima. Next base: position 29,374,126 of record NC_055959.1, read on the forward strand.
TGTGCCAACTTTGGATAAGGACTATGAATGAATGACTGACTGAATATCAATGCGAGTGGGCAGTGTCCTTCAGAGGAGCCGACAGAAAGGCTGTAGAGTCCAGCACAAACCTTGCCAGAAGGAGAGGAAGATGACCGATTTGATGGTGAGGAACTTAAGCACGGGCTCGTAGGGCCGCAGCAGGTCACTGGTGGCGAAGAAGAAGAGGAAGAGTGCATACAACGCCAGGCTGACCGAGAAGTTGTAGATGATGGTGATGTAGAGGTAGCCACCTGTCACACTGCAGAGAGAGAGAGACAGAGAGAGAGGCAAGGAGACAGAGAGAGATAGATAGATAGATAGATAGGGAGGGGCGAGTGAGTGAGAGAGAGAGAGAGAGAGAGAGAGAGAGAGAGAGGGGGAAGGAGACAGAGATAGATAGATAGATAGATAGATAGATAGATAGATAGGGAGGGGGGAGTGAGTGTGAGAGAGAGAGAGAGAGAGGGAAGGAGACAGAGATAGATAGATAGATAGATAGATAGATAGATAGATAGATAGATAGAGATAGATAGGGAGGGGGGAGTGAGAGAGAGAGAGAGAGAGAGAGAGAGAGAGAAAAAGAGATAGACAGACAGAGAGAGAGGAAATGGCATAAAACATTCACGTCGACCTTTACCGGCACCCACCTTCAAAGTCCACAGGGACGGGGGACAGGGCGAGAGTAAGCAGCCCATCGATGGCTCTACAGTGTCCCTGTCATTTGTCAGGCCTCCTGAAAGGAGTGGAGGAGCGCTCTACGCACACGCCAGGCTCATCACCACTCCCACAGAACGGGAGCCCTCCTGGGGTGTACTCAACACTCCTAAAATAGCCCGGGCGCGACCTTTACGTCACCACAGCGCCGGCTTATAATGGAGACATGAATACAAATTTGCAGTCTAACCCTAAAGAGGGAGCACAGCATGGAGCGAACGCAAAAAACAGAGGTGGATGGTGATGCACTGAAGTGGAGTGGAGTGAAAATGAAAATGGGCTTTGCTCACTTAAAGTCTCCGTCGTGGTACTTGCCAAAGGCCTGCAAGAGGATGGTGATGACGGCCATGATGGGTTTCACCACGCAGAACTGAAGGGTAGCCTGAATGACAACAGTGAGAAAGAGAAGAGAGAAGGAAGAAAGGGAAGGTGTGAGGGAGGGGTGGGGAGTGAGAGTCAGTGAGGAGAATAATGATGACTTTTTCAGCTGCCTGCAACCATACCCCCCCTCCCCCCCCTCTCTCTGTATAGCCCCAACACAGTGAGACAGGTAGACAGGCGGACAGGCATTTCACACAAATTGGCCCTTCACGTGGAGGCTACCATAACACAGTTGAAGGAGTAATGACGTCTTACTGGGGTTAAGCTATTATCGAGACACAGATGAGCACCTCAGCTCTGATAACTAGATATCTCAAAGAATGCTTTAACAATGGAAATGTGATGTAATGGTAAAACGTAACGGTGTTCTTGCTTTCGGTCTCTGCAGAGAGTGTCAGCATGTAATCAAAACCGTTTCGGTCCATTTCAGCACACTGTGAGAAAAGAGGGCCTGGTGCAGGGCTGAAAACACTGCACATGGGCATCTCGTCCACAGAAAGCCAAATGTTTATGGGTTTCCATTTCAATAAATGTTTATTTCACAGTCTGCACGAGGTTTTGGAGTGCGTATTGCTCTCCGATCCAATTTCCATCGGTGTTAGACTGGCTCAGTGAGGGCTCCCCAGACAGAGGGTAGACACAACCTGTCTGGCAGCTCAGATTATTTCATAGTGTTTACAAGTAACTGCCTTTTTCACCTGGTCTGCATCCCTTTCCATCTCCCATGTTGTATTACTGAATTCATAAAAGGATCTCTATACAAAAAGTGAATCTTTGAGAAAAATGTGGGAAGACAATTCCTAAACCTGTCAGCCTGTCAAAACAACTCAAATCAGTTTTCCTTCAGTCAAAATGAGAGGGGAAGGAACAACAATAAGAACAAAAATAAACTTTCTTTGAACTTTCATTTAACGTCTCGGGGTATTTCATTAAAGCAAGAGAAAGGAGAAAAGTCAGGCTGCTCTTCTAAAGGACCGGGGGAATATGTAGTGAAGCCACATTGGGATATGCTCGAGGAGCCTACCTGTTTGCAGAACCGCAGAAACCCAATGGAATAACTCGTTCCCACCAAACAGCAAGTGCCGTATAAGCAGCTAGACCTACAAGTACAGGATAATACACAACATTACAGAACATTGTAAATATACTTTTGCTCAAAATTCTTATACATAAAACAATTATTTGGATCATACAAATATTTCTACTCATTTGGCATTTGCTAGTCACACCAATTTCATCCAGGTAAAAGGAGTGATGAATGCTTCCTTGTCATAAATACCTTGCTTGGCTACATACTCAATAAAGCCTATTTTGCATGAGGCAGTTAGATTAACATCAGTCTACAGTGCCAGAGCTGACACCTAAAGGTTGAAAGTGATTACATACAGTAAGAAGACACTCCCACTTCTAATCAAACAAACTGAAGCAGAGTGGCGTTCTTACATGCAGTGATAAAAATATCTTATGACATGGGTGGGGCATTTCCTTGTGTAGCCGTGGCAGTGAGAAACAACAGAGTCAAGGGCCCCGGGGAACATATTAGCTGATTTCATAGCCATGAAGGGAAAGAGGAAACAGGGTGATACTTACTGAATGGGCTTCCCTCGAATCTCGGCCATGATGGCACTCTCTCCCCCCAGGTACTCAAAGGACAGGCTCAAGAAGTTGTAAATGACAAAGGCTGAGAGAGGAAAGAGAAAAACAGGCTAAAGAAAAGAGGAGTCACGTCACACATAATGTGCTCTTCAACACTGGCAGGAAATTCACATCGGGGCTGCAGTGAGCGGTAAACACTCCAGGTGCCTCTGACAGGCAGACCTCCCGCAGTAATGCCCATCAGGGTTCATTACGCTTTGCACCCTGGGGTTATCCACCCTAAGTCCCTCCGAGTTATTTTTGGGAGGGCTTAAATGAAGCTCGAGGAGAATCCACGCACGGCTTCACTGATAAAGACTCATTTCATCAACGGGTCTGCTTTTCGCTCTCCAGATAGGAGTTTTGCACCATCACTGCTCCTGAGATTCACCTACCAGTAAACCAGTAAATCACAGGAGCACATTTTCCTCAGAGGTTTTCTTTTTTCTTTTTTAAAAAAACTTCCAGCTCTCTCCACTTTAACAAATCCCTCTTAATCTGTTTAGTTTGTGATTCAGCTCTGTACCTGCTTCTTTCCCCTTATCCCTGTCTGTGACAGGGCAATAAACGGTGGTAGGGAGGCAATTCAAAGAAGCAATTTAGACAACATTAATAATTCAGTGAGAATGGGAAAAACTGTACTGAAGATGAAAAAATGCTTCCCTTTGTTTACTACAAGTTTTTTTAAATTGCACATGTTCAAAGTATATGGCCACTAAAGTACATGAACCATTTCCCAATGCCAATGACGATGTCTTAACACGAATGGATTTAAAATCTAAATTTGTAGATAGTCAATATATATTCAGAACTTCAAATTCATAGAACACTGTCTTGAATTAAAATCATGCCACAACCTCAGTATCCTTCACCATTTCCTTATTTCTAACTGATAATATGACATATTACATTCAGGAACTGTATGTGAAATTCTAAGCAGGCCACTTCCTGCCAGCTCAAGCTGCTTTTTTAAGTGTGACTAGTAGCTTCATTGGTATTCATCTCTATGGCCATGCACCTCGGTTATGACAAAATCCTCAGTTTCCCTCCCCTTACTGTAACTAAGAGCCTGACGTCACAATGTTAAATGCAGTTGAACAAACAAACAAAAAACAGGGGAAATATGCATATGATTCAATTAACCGTGTTGACTGGGAGGGGAATAATGATCACCGCATAAAACAACAGTATAATGTCTAAAAAGTTGTTAAAACATAGATCATGAGGGCAAACCGTAGCTTGACAACTCCTCATAGTATGACGTAAGAGCATCAGGTATTACACCTGGAGGAATGCAGAGTGACACAGATCGGATTGTCTTTTTTCCCCTGCTCTCTTCTGTTGAGAAAGCACTGGGAAGATGGGAGGGGACAAACAGGTTGGGTCAGTTCCATTGTCTGCATGGCCCTCTTGTTTTTGAACTGTTGCACAAAAGAACCCTGATGCCCCTCCAATCCTCATTTGAGTTCCTCCCTTCTCCACCCTTAGCTATTGTGGTCTAGACAGCAACAAACCCGCTTGTCGGGGGCAAGCAGTGTATGGTGTATACACAATCGTGTGGTCACTCCAGTGACTTAACTGGTAAAGTGTGGTGCAACACCACCACTTGAAGTTCCATGCACATAGAGCACTGAGCCTACGTAAATACATGTTATAACAGTACTAACTTTGGCTAATGGTGATGCTTCTGAGTGCTGGACCAAGACAGGCAGAGACGCCAGGGATGGCTGAATGACTTTACCTTCATAACAGTCTCGGATGGAGTCGAAGTAGACGTAGTACTGGTCGTTACCGATGAAGAGGAGGCTGAGCCACGAGTCGAAGGCGTAGATGGGCACGATGAAGAGGATGCGGATGATGTAGCGCTGCTCATTAGGCGTGGTATACGATCTCAGGTGGGAGTAGATCTGGGAGACCAAAAAAAAACAGGCAGATAGGGCAGGAAAAATAGATCAGCTGTGGCTGAGATGAAACAGAGATCATTAAAAGCTTTTTTTTTTTTTTGAAAAATTTAGAGAAAAAGAGAGAGAGTCAGCATGTGAGCGTCCCTGATTTACCCTATAAACCGCCCGTGATAAATTATTAAGTTGTGTCTGAGCAGTTTAAAGGAAATGCATCCAAAGGGGATTGACTGAAACAGGGCTATGAATATAACAGTCTTCTGAAATTTTCCCAAGGCAAGGTTTGGGCTCAAACAGGGGGGATCAGCTCAGGCTGTGATAAGAAAGGTGAAGCAGATGAATTATTATTAAATTGTATAATGGAGAGAAAACTGCCGACAAGGGGTCAAGAGGTGACCGGATGGAGCCGACAGAAGAAGGTGAATATGGAAATGCACGGCAAACCCGACTGTGCAAAAAAGAACTTAATCAGGTTTCCATTCGGCTGCTGTATCACAGGTCTAAAGAACAAAAATGAGGCTTGTTTCATGCACACAGTAATCTGCTGTGCCTTTTGTGTCCTCTCCTGGGACAGTTGGAAAGAGACAGCTGTCAGCTGCTCCTGTGTCTTGTGCACACACTCAGATGGGTCATACCAGAGGAGGCCCTACACAAAAACAAGTGTTTCCTCTAATCACATGAACAAGCTGACAGAATAGCTGAGATTTTTAGCCAAGGCTGATTCTATGTGGGACTGCGGATGTAAATTAGCCCAAGGCTAACTCTGGTGCAATGCATCAAATGGTTACATTTATGTTTTAATTGCACACTGTCCTTTACAAATAAAATTGAAATTGGAAATTGGAAAAAAAAACTATTATCCTAAACTACTTGAATTTAATTGCTACCCAGCTTTCTCAGGGTTGGAAAGAGAGCCAATTTAATGGAAAAGGCATGCAGACAGAAGTTGCCTTAAGAGTCAGCAAGTTTAGAACATACTAACAGACACACATGACGGAATAAGATTATGAAAGTCCATCATGACATCCATCTCTTGTATAATAAAATCATTCGCCAGACAGTCCCATTTCTGTGGTGACATTATTTAGGGTACTATTTGATAACGGATAAAAATAGGTCAGTATATGGCCTCTCCTGGTATCCCTGCTCCTCCCCGACCAACTAACTTCAGTGCAATGTGATTACATGGCCATTAGGGCTGTTTGTGGGTGAGGGTAGAGGTGTGATATATGTGGTGCTGTGAGCTGGAGTGTGTGACTGGCTGCAGACCGATGTCCTCCATTTCGCCTGAATTACGCTGGTTAAAAAAAATTGCACTCCTCCAGGCAGATGCTGACCAGAGAGAGAGCGTGAGACAAAGGGGCGGGGGGGGTAGAGAAAGAAAGAAAAAGAAAGATAAAAACAGAGAGAAAGAAAGAGAGAAGGAAAAGGAGAGAGAAAGAAAAAAATAAAGAGAGAAAGGAAAAAAAAATAAAGAGAGAGAGAGAAAGAGAAAGAGAGAAGGGGGGCACACCACAGATAATAGCTTTAAGGGCGACTCAAAACAGTGCGGCTAGCTGAAGCAGCCTCCCCGCCAAGTCTGTCGGAAGCTAATTTCAGCTGGTTGGGCTCCCAGCTTAGGTTCTGGCCGGGCCTGCTGACATTCCGCTGCCGGACAGCTGGGCAAAATGAAACGGTTCGGCAGCTTTGGCGAAGAGCTCCCGTGGAGAGCCAGCGAGGTTGAGAGGGGAGATAGCGCTAGTGTTTTGTCAAGCCTCCCTCCATGAGACAAACAGAGAGGCTGTGTGATGCATCGATGGCAAGGTGGCCTCGGAGTAGACTAGGCCGAGCTTCCGTGCAACATGACTACAAAAGAACACAAAAGTGACAGAGTGGGACAGGGGCCAATGGGGTTGGGCAGACCCATGAGACCCCTCTTGGCTTGAGTGAGCAGCTGCTTTGGTCTCCGTTTCCTCCCACACAAAACCATACACTTCCTCTGACAAAAATGCACACAGCCTGCACCATCATCATCATCATCATCATCATCTCCTCCATCATGCATATACTGACAGGCTCAAACAAACAAGGGCAATTTAGTTTTTGTACAAGGCTACTTGAAGGAGCTCACAGGTAGAATACTAACAATGCTCTCACACCCCTTCCCCCCGGTGTGGCTTTATCGCTGTCCAATTTACATATGCCTGCCTTACGCAACCCCACTGCTGTTTCTGTGGAGGAGGGAGCCTGTTTACCATGCACCACACAGAGTGTAGTCAGACGGACCATTCTCTCCCTAGATTGAGGGGCGAGGGACAAGCCTTTGTCTAACTCGAGAGTAATAATTACAATAAGGGGGAGAGATGGTGAGATAGAGAGAGAGAGGAGAGAGAGAGAAGGAGAGAGAGAGAGAGAGAGAGAGAGAGAGAGAGAGAGAGAGAGAGAGAGAGAGAGAGAGAGGGGGGGGGGAGAAGAGAGAGAGAGAGAGAAACAGATAAGAAACCATCTTGTCCTCAGACGTCCCTAAAAGTGAGCCAATTCTGTTTGGCACCTTCTTTTGCCCCCCCCCCCCCCAAAAACCCCTCTCGCCCTTTTCCCAATTTTCTCTTCAATATTCTAGGCAAGGAACGGCAGTCTTCGCAGGCAATCAAAAAGTGTCCTCCAGGTGCTCTGCGGGGCAGCACAGAGCGAGGGAAATCAGTGGTGAAAAATCTTTCCTCTGGACACCCCTTCACCACCATTGACGTAACCCTGGCAACTCTTGGTTACATAACCCATGGAGGTACACTGCATGGATGCTCTCAGCTCAGCGTCCCTGAAGGGTTACACGCTCTACAAGAAAACTATGCCAATAATGCAGATCTGACCAGTTTTGCGCTAACATAATTCCCCATTCACTCCAGAGGCATTTCTACTAGAAGATGAACTTAGGCAAAGACAAGAACAATTAGGTTACACAATAATTGTTCCTCCACCTATCTAATTCCTATGCTCATAATTCCAAATGATATTCCATTTAACAGCAAGGGCCTTTTCATTTCCCATGTGTATTATGAGGCAATGCCAATGGATTCCAAAGGATGTCTTTGAATTGTAACACATACTGCAACACAGACACAGGTGTTCGCAGCACTCGACACGAGTAGTTGTACAAACTCTGTGACTGAACAACAAGGCAAATCATGGAACCACAATATTGACACATTACATGAATTTGAACTGAACAGACACCTATGCCCTTATGTATGTGTGTGTAGTTTGTCTTACATCTCAAATTGTGTGAGTGAGTGAGTGAGTGAGTGAGTGTGTTTGCTCACAAGAGCGCTTTGGTTTGCATAGATAAATGTGCTATATAAATAAAAGTTACTTACTTACAATGAAAAAGAAAGGTCAGGAGAAACAAAATAAAACATTTCCAGTCTAGAAAATGAAAGGCCACCAAAAAAAAGGACAGCATAAATTGTTGAAACACATACTGTTCAAAAAATAAAGCACACACCAGTGTGGCTCATCCGCAGAGGCTGAACAAGTTAAGACTGCCTCACAGGAGGGAGCCACCTGTCAACTCCAAAAAAAAAATCTATTAAATACACTTTCATCTGCTACCTTTGACTCAAATTCAATTTCATACTGTGGCTGCATAGGGAAGTCAAGGTAAACAACTCTGTTCACAGAACAGGACAGCTGCGCTTTGTTTAAGGGCAGAGCCTCAACAGCATATAAAACCATAAAATAAGACATGCTCCAGTTGGGCTGATAGCTAAGGTTTGAGCAAGTCATAGTGCAAACAGACAAATGCATTTCATGGAGAGAACATAGGTAAACACTGATATCTGCAATTCCTGACATATATCACAAAATAAAACTTTTAAATAAACAAAACTCCATTTTTTAAAAAGTAACATTAGTCAAAGTTTCTAATACATTGGGAGAAAATAGGATGTTCCTTGTTCAAGATAAAAAAAAAAGGGAAAAGTCCTTTGTGAGATTAAAAAAATCCTTCCTGTTTTTCAAATCAATTCAAAACAGCTTTGTTTCCATCCTGCTATCAGCTGCAATAATATCACCTTTACAGACTTCAGCAAGTCAAGGTCGGTAATGGGCCTATATTATAATAACAAGTAAAAACAGTGATGACCTGCACCACACTCTTACTGTTCAAATATACGATCTGTGATCAACTATGTTTTCACAGTCACATTTTAATCATCCAGGAGGGTCAGGACGGCTACTTGAAGTAGGACTCTGCCCTGTGCCTGATGCTGTTCAATCAGAAACATGCTTGTATAATACTGTGTAATATTCCACCAACATTCAAAAGAATGCATGCCTTTGGGCCAAGGCAGAGGGATACGATATCTAGGCATCAGTGAAACCCACACACACAGCTCTGATTACCCCCCCACCTATTTGCTTTTATTTGCCTGAGCTGTGAGTGAATTGACTGAATGGACTCCACCCAAACAACACTGATTTGTTTCAGATGTGGCTCATTCCTCTGGTCTACAGACAAGTAGAAGTTTAGGCCTACATAATACATTCAACTGTCCTCTGATACACGTGAAAATCTTTGGATTGTTGCCAAGGAAAGTGAAAGATAAGAGTTTATCAAAGAGATAAGGGATGGATCGTGCCAGGCCTAAAGAAAATAATGTTAGGCAAACGTGAACCATAAAAGCTGGTACAGTTAAAAGGAGTGGGTGGTCATCCCATAGATACCTCAGACATCACTTAGGCCTACCTGATGACAGGTGATAAGCAGTGCTGACCACACAAAAATTCCAGAGAGTGCTTGAGCAAGGGTGGTGTTCAAAAAGATCTGATCCCCCAGGATTGTACCATTCCCGGATCTGATCAATGTCATGTTAGGCTTAGCGGTCAGGTTTGGCACTATTGATGAAGAACGTGACAGTGCCTCTGTGTTGTTGACTATATCCAGTAGAGTAGTCATGCTGTCCTCAGAAGACATGTTCATCTGGAAACAGGAAATTGTGTTTTAGACTATAAACTGGCCCCCAGACCATTTTATGCATTAAAAGAGAAGACAATACACAAACACAGTCAAACATTTATTTACTTAACTAGACTATCGTAATTTACATAGTAAGCTACCCAATTAATTGGCTGTTAATGTCCTTGACATGCTCATCTGATTGAGTTCGGTAGCCTACAGCTTTGGCTATGTTGAACGCGCACCTACACATTTGTAACTTCTTACCGATTCCAATTCATAGAACGGCGTGGTAGGTTTAAACCATAGACCGTAAAAAAACAGGTTTAAACAGAATAATATGCGGAAACGTCTTACCTTTATAGACTGATGTTCTTCGACGTTAAATAGTCCACTTTGAAAGGAAATTTTCGGCCTTAAAAGTTTTTTTTTTTTTAAATACCCGTAATTATCGCCGACTATGTAAACAAATACATTAGGCTACCCCAAAATATTTCTGTGAGCAGGATTCACAGAATGAAAGCCACACACGAACGCTAGCTGTAAGCTTCGGAAACAAGTGAGGTTGCCAATTGCTAGCCTATAGGTGAAATGGCTTCCCGTTCAACTGATGCGACTGTCAACACTTCCTCGTTGTGCCTGTCAGGTAGGTTGTTCAAAGGAGGTCGAAGTCCAGAGGAACTCCGCTAAAATCCCACTATAATCTACTTCCAAAAGACTAGGCCTAGACTTCATAAACTTTTCTTTATGTCAATTCTTGTTATAGTCCATTGCAAGGTTAATATCTTAAACTTTGTTGACACCATCTAGGCTAAACATCGGGCAGGTGCACACAACAGACTGACGCCCGAATCATGTGACTTGTACTTAGCCTTCATCATGTGACGTCACTGACACGGGCAGCTACACCTGCCAACATCAAGGTAAGCTTAGAGGGCTAATGCATGGATCAACAAAGTGATATAATGAAATACATCTTTTATTTTGAATATGTCAAAGTACACAAAATATAATACAGTCCAAACATGCATTGGGAAGAGTTGATATTTTTCATAGAAAATTATCAATGCAAGCCAGGCAATAGGCTAAAAGCAGACCAGACTCCAGCATTGCTGATAAAATTAGCTACATATAGCCTAAACTTCCTACATGTTACACTGAATTAATCTTCAAGATAAGTCAAGTCGAGTGTAAGCAACGTCCATTCAAGTCACCAAACTTGGCAACTTTTGATCAGTTCTTTCATGATGTTTATTGATTCAATGGAGCTGTCTTTTAGAGCCAGCCCGAGAAGCACTGGCCGACTGCCTGACTCTTGCGAGATAAAGGTTGCAAGGTGCTTCGCACAGACGTGGGTCAAAGCCTGTTGGAACAAGGGGGGACATTTGGGTTAATTAAAAGCATAGGCCTAGCATTGTTTTTCCAAAACAATAACTCACTATTTGGCAAATCATTTAACGCGAGTTATACCACCAAAAGGCCAACTCAGTGACAACAATTACGCAGTTAATAGGCTACAGAAAACAGCATAGCCTACCTCATCTTTTCCCAGCAGAACTTTTGATGTGTACATTGGCGTGGTAATGTCACCAGTTTTGGAGTCTGGAGTTATTGATATCAATGTCCCAATCTTCCCATACTGTGTCAGCACAACGAAGATATAATTGCTGAATTCGGTGCAAACAACCTGGGTTGACACACCGTTGATGCTTTTCTCTGCCTGTTTTGATTTGATCAGCGGTTGGGGATTCATGATTCTGCAGGAAAGTCAGGGTAACGTGTTTCAGACATTCATTCATTAATGCATGACAGGAGCAAACCGTGACTTAAAAAATAGGAGAGACAGGCAATGCAAACAATGGAACTGTTCGTCAACATATATTCCCCATAATAATTGGCGCATAAACCGGTGCATGCTTAAGGTGAAGCTAAGCTAGTTTAGCCGTTTCACACAGATTGGAAGTAGGCTTATAGGATATGTGTGGAGTAATGTCTATTTAAACAAGAGCAATACCAACTGATTAAGCTACACAAAAGGGACTTACCGCCTGGACGGTGGTGGTTTTTCAAAACAATTCAGACGCAACGTTAACGTTGTAAGAAAACTTGGTTTCCTTCAACAAAGATAACTTCCCTTTTCTCGCACATGCGCAATAGCTTAAAGAGACAGGGCCTATTTTCAGACACCTCCAAGTAAGATTCTTTTCACTTCAACAGCTGCTGTACAAACGGCATTTTTTGAGAAACAATTGAGATAATTTTCCATATGCATGCAGCCAGTTGCACCACAGCTACCCCCATGCACTATGACTTAAATAATAAATTTCGTATGACACGTTTTATTCTATTTTATTTTTAGGGGTGGGGGGTGTTGCGGGTCTGGGCAAGGCATCTGGGGGTGGTGCGCCCATCCCAGCGCCACCCTGTATCCGCCTCACAGTAATAGTTTTGCCTTTCCCCAAAATACTTGTGTTGCAAGGAAATGCAAAACTGGTACACTCTATAAATAGATAGGGCCAAGGATGTGCATTTGGATTGGGCTCAAAATATTTAAATCAGCTTCAAAACAGATGGAACAAATGATCTGTAGCCAACCCCAAGCCAGTGAGATGTTATGTTATTTTTGCAATATACTATTCAGGTTGCAAACAGGGGCTAATCATTGTGGCCATATCCAGATATTATGTTCAGGCTGGGTCACTGTAATCCGTTAAATCCACCCCTGCTGTGGTCACTGGGGAGTCATTCAATCAGAGAAATCTCTTTTCGGTTGCCTGGAGACAGAATGTACCCCACACACATATTTGGTAGCATTAACTAATGTAAGCATTAGGTTAAGCATTTCAGTTTTCTCTTGACTGTGAGTGTGATCTCATAGTGCAGGGCGATATGTAGCAAAAAAAGGTGTTTGGAACATTTCATATAGATTTTTGCAAATTATGTTTCTTCACTTCTTCAGACCCTATAGTTTGCAAAACTACCTGTTTCCAATTGTTTCCCGGACTGCACAGGTCCAAAATCCAAGATGGCGGATATATCACCAAAAATTGCAAATAATCGCCTTTTTAAACATTTTAAATGGATATACGTTAGGTATTATCATTATATACATACATTTTCTAATAAAATTGAATGACTTAGGTAATAAATATGACCATGGGTGACATGAGATGTCATGATTATCAACCAGTGATGGGTGTAACCACCATTATGCTATTTATTGGCATACCCGGAAAAACACATTGACTGATTTAAAAGTTTCCTTCACATAACCTAATAATCATTTGAATTAAAGTAATGTTCTGCACTCACCCCAATAGATTAGAGTAGATTAGATTCAACTTTATTGTCATTGCAGAATACAAGTATGAAGACAACGAAATGTGGTTTGCGTCTAACCAGAAGTGCAAAAAAGGAGAAAAGTGCAATGTGATATACAAAGTATAGACAGGTGGTGCATAGACAGGTCAAGAAATATAGTGCAGTGTAGACAGTAGTATACAGTTGATTTATATAAAGTAGAGAGGTTTAGAGTAATATAAATATGTGCAGTGTATTAGCAGTTACCTTATAAGAGCAGAATAAATATGGCTATGTAACGTGAACAATGTATGAACAACATACATTGGGGAGGTTGACAAGGTTGACCGTTGCCATGGTCGTGGACACCTCAACAGGCACAGGCAAGGAGGCATTGGACAGGAGTGGTGGGGGGGGGGGCTTAGTTGGTTGGTTGTCACTGGGATGGAGAGCTAGACTTCAGCTGCAGGAAAGAAGCTTCCTCTGAACCTGCTGTGCGCCTTATGCAAGCATCGCTTGCCCTGAATGGCCTCAATGGAGGCCAAATGTGTGTGTCAGCTCCTCAAAACATGGTTTTCAAACAGCTAAAGCCCTTCGGTGGAACATGTTTAAAACTCTAAAACCCAACCAGGGAGTGGAAAAACTCGGGAACTAGGGAAATCCCATCCCTATGATTGCCCTACCATCGCCTATTGCTGTCCCCATGCTCGGATTTCTGCCCGCGCAGCCTAGCGACCCACTATTTGCCCGATGACAACTCCTAATTCCTATGGACAATTCATCCCCTACACTGGACTATTTGAACTTAACACTAAATAGGATTCATGCATTATCATACTGGTTATGTAACCATCCAACCACTTTGTAACATATACCTCAGGTGGCTCTAAATACCATGTTCTATTCTCTGTATATAGATCTTACTGTCCTGTAACTGACCCCAGGCAGATGGGTCAGGCCCTTGAGTCGTGGATCTGCTTGAGGTTTCATCCTATATGTTTCTCCCATTCTTGGGAGTTTTCGCACGCCCCTGTTACTCATGGGCTCTGTCTGAATGTTTAACACTGTGTAAAGCGCCTTGAGACATGTGTAATGTTTTAATGCTCTATAACTGAAATTAAATTGAAATTCTGAGAGCACACAGGCAAGCAAATGTTTGGGCACAAGATACAGTGCCTGCTCCAAAGATTCTTGACTCACCATCACTGGGATGGAGACAAATTGTTGATGGGCAATGGGCTCCTGTTCTGTCAAAACTTCCACCAGCACCAGAGGCTGTTGTGGAACTTGTGAAGTGTTGTTGTCTTGCCAGCCAATGCAGTATAAGGTGTTCATGCAAGAGTATGGATCCAAATCAGTCTGGGTTCAAAAGCGGCCACTCTACCGAAACGGCTCTGCTGTCTGTAACAGAATCCTTAAAAGAAGCCAGGGCGACCGCTCGGTCATCAGTACTCATTCTGCTTGACTTATCGGCTGCCTTTGACACGGTTAATCACCGTATCCTTCTCTCTATACTCGCTGACATGGGAATCTCCGGAACTGCTCTCTCCTTGTTTGAATCCTACCTCACAGGGCGCTCGTTTAACGTATCATGGCTTGGTCAGCTATCTGCACCTCACCATCTCACCACAGGGGTCCCCCAGGGCTCAGTGCTGGGCCCCCTCCTCTTTGCTATCTACACCACCTCCTTGGGACAGATTATCCGTTCGCATGGCTTCTCATACCACTGCTATGCAGACGACACACAGCTCTATCTGTCCTTTCCACCTGACGACCCCCTGGTTTCAGCACGGATCTCGGATTGCCTTTCAGACATAGCTACATGGATGAAGGCACACCACCTCCAGCTGAACCTCTCAAAGACTGAACTGCTGGTCATCCCAGCTAAACCTACCATACACCACGACATCAACATCAAATTTGACTCCCTGTCTGTTTCACCGACCAGGACTGCAAGAAATCTAGGAGTTGTTCTCGACAACCAACTAAACTTCTCAGATCATGTTGCCTCAGTCGCCCGGTCATGCCGTTTCGCACTCTACAACATACGGAAAATCAGGACTTACTTGACTCAAGATGCTACCCAACTTCTGGTTCAGGCAATAGTCATCTCACGACTCGACTACTGCAATGCCCTCCTGACAGGTCTCCCAGCCTGCGCAGTGAAACCACTTCAGATGATCCAGAACGCGCCGGCGCGCCTGGTCTACAACCAACCCAAAAGGGCACATGTTACCCCGCTGCTCATCCAGCTACACTGGCTACCTATGGCGGCCCGCATCAAATTCAAGTCTCTAACGCTTGCCTACAAAGTAGTCTCCGGTTCTGCTCCCACCTACTTGAATGCCCTCATACAGACTTACACTACCTCCAGACCGCTGCGCTCCTCTGACGAACGACGTCTAGCTCTACCACCGGTACGCTCAAGCCAATCCAAACTTTTCTCATCTGTTGTTCCTCGTTGGTGGAACACACTGCCAGTTCCTACAAGGACAGGGACATCCTTTTCCACTTTCAAAAAACTCCTGAAGACCCAGCTCTTTAGAGAACATCTACTCTCATAGCAACACTTACAACAAGTCTTACTGATCCTAGCACTCACCAGCCGTTTTAAACTGACAAGTAACTGTTAAAATACAGCACTCACCGACGCACTTATTCTTACTGTACTCTAATGTGTTTTTTTAAACTGTCCTAAAATTGTGAGAATTGTTCTAAAACTTACTGTTTACCATGTTGTTAGTCGCTTTGGTTAAAAAAGCGTCAGCCAAATGTAATGTAATGTAATGTAATGTAAAAGAGTAACAACGCAACTTTGCAGGTGTGAAGGCTGTGAGGAGATGTACACCAATATTAAAAAGACAGTGACAGTGGTGAGGATAAATACTTGAGTGACAATGACAATGTTTTGTTGAACTCTTCAATAATGAAACAAGATGCAGATTTTTCTCTCTTTTTTTTCATTTTTTCTCCAATTTTTTTGGCAAATGATGCAATACATCTTTTG
This sequence comes from Alosa sapidissima, assembly GCF_018492685.1. Lineage (NCBI taxonomy): Eukaryota > Metazoa > Chordata > Actinopteri > Clupeiformes > Clupeidae > Alosa > Alosa sapidissima. The sequence goes on from NC_055959.1 coordinate 29,390,015, forward strand.
AAAATAGTCTGTATCTCACTTGTCTACCTTATTAGGTGTATATTTATCAAAATGTTGACCACTTTAAGCCTTTATATTATTTTTCCGCATATATTGTCCGCCATCTTGAATTTTGGCACTGAAAATGAAGAAAAAAATTGGAAACAGGTTGTTTTGTATTCAATGGGGTCCTAGCAAGTAAAAAAACACCAATTGCAAAAATCTATATGAATCGTTCCTAAAATAACACAATTCCCCATACTATCATGGGTGACTTAACTAGAAAGCTGCCGCTGCATAGATTTATTTTTCACACGGTATGTCAGGATATATCTACATTCATTTGTTATGATGTGGAGATAAAATATCTTATTGCATGTCTTGGAAAGGCCCAATATAATATATTTAAACTAGAATGTGAGAGGTGGTGGTTGCAGACAGAAGCACCAGACAAGTAAACGTACACAAAGCAAACCTACAAATGGGTAAGGGCCACATAAGGTCAAAGTCCAGTGAGATCTAAGTTGCTGCAATGAAATACCTGTGTTGCTGACATGTGTTGTTGGGCTTTGCCCAGCCTGTACGTATTCTGTTTGGCAGCGTGTTTATGTTCTATCACCTTATGTTCCCTCCTCAGCCCTATGTTCACATCAGTACTTCCAGCATTTAGGTAATGTTTTCATCATTCTGTGTTGCCTGTCTGTCTATTAGCACAATATCTCAAAAAGTTATAAACAGACATTAACATGTGTGGAGGAAGAACTGTTTAAAAATCCCTCACATATTTGCCAATTTTATGTATCTTATTGTTTATTTTGTTTTGTTTTATTTGTAGGCCTATACCTTTAGCTACAATTATTGTCTACTATTTATTTTGTTTTACTGTTATTGTAATTTCAGCTTCACTAAAAATAAGGACTCTCAATGAATCTCAGATAATAGGCTGATATTCTCATATCTTCAAATGTTATTGACACATTTATATGGAGTTTTGTGGAAAAGATTGTCATAGGCAGAGGAAGAAATTATTAAGATGTTAAAGTGAAATTAACCAAGAAGGCATGTGGCACTGGATTGTAACATTGAAATGATTGTGTGTGTCTTTGGGTCAGTTTTCACAGCCCCACCCTTCATTAGAACCCCGACAGCATGTTATGTGAGTAAGGCCAGGGCCGACACTGATGCTGAGGGAGCATTCAGCCTAATTTGACATGGATGAACAGTTTATGAGGGAAAATTGGGCTGAGGGAGCCAGTGAGATGACCAGTCTTGAAACAGGAAATAAAGACATTTTAAATATAAGCTGAGGTCTCACCAGTGGTGTAGTGATGCACAGGTCTTTGCAGTATACCCACTTAAAAGCATCAAGATTTCAGTACCCACTTAAAATATCCAAGGATACGTATCATCATACTTTTATGATAGAAAAACCTTCCCTCCCTCCCTCCCTCCCACCAGTCACTCTGAGCACTACCGGCTACCTACCTATGTGTCCACCCCTTCAAATTGCTCACCTTCTTGAATATCCCCTGGGGATCAATAAAGTATCTATCTATCCTTCTCATGATGAGTCATCTCATCTAATTTGCTTCATGAACTGCTGATGCATTTGAATGCATAAAGTAACTTCCAGTATGCGTTGGTCATAGTGGTGGTAGTTGGGATTGCTGGGTGTTGCGCCCTTCACTGTGCCCTGCAGGGTTTTGTGGCTGAACCTTTCAAAAAACCCAACCTGCAGTTGTCAATCTGTGTTAAATTTTCAGCTCAAGCATCACAATTAAATTAGCTTTTACAGTGAGTTTGTTGAAGAACAGGTGCTAAAGCTGTGTGGTGTGCACATTTGGATAGAGACCATTAACAGCCATGTTAGTGAAATTTTAATCTCACCATGACAGCACTGACCTTTCAATGGCTGTGGGGTAGCCATAAAAACTCTTTAAAATTTAATAAGGCTTTAATTGAGGCATCTTAGAGGAGCTGAAGAACGCTTTCAGCACAGTAGTGCCTTTCAGCAACAGACACTTGAAGAATTCATGCAGTAATTGGGACCGTATGCTCAACTTTATGCATTTCATTCGATAATTTTGAACATTTACCATCTTGAAGTGTTACCACATGTCACCACAAATGTGTATTCTCTCGTTGATTGGTTTACCTCACCTTTAACTACCAGCTAAATGTCTTACTTTTAATTAAAATGGTTTTATTCATGTCTTCTGGCTTGTACTTAATTTTAGTCGAAAAGGAAACACCTTTAAATGCTTCAATGAACTCCACTTTATTTCAGGAGGCTGCTACCAATCATGTTTAAATTATCTTGACTACCAAACTACCCTTTTCAGAAATGTTTGGAAGTCAGACAAGCATCTGCTGAAAGAACTCTGTACTAAAATTAAAGTAACATTAATAACTAATCACATCTTAATATACTGTACATTTTGGATGGAGGCCTATACTGTATAACCAGATAAATAAATGTCTCCATATACTCCCTGCATTAAATAAATGTATATGTATAAATCCCACACGTCATGTTTTGTACTCTCTCGGCAAGGAGATCCCCTAATGGATGTGTCCTGGTTTTTGCTGAGCCCAGTGGATTTGACTTTGTGTGTCATGTTCAGCGAGGCCTCCCTTTGTGCTCCAGTCGGCTGCTGCCTCGGCTGTCTTATTTCCAGGGTGTGCAAAGCCTCGCCTCTACCTGGAAGATGTTGCCATGTCCGCACTTCCATCAGCCGCCCATGATTCCCCTCTCATTTCACCGACCTCTCTATCTGCTCTCTCACTCCCCCCCCCCTCCCCCCTCTCTATCTGCTCTCTCACTCCCCCCCCCCCCCCACACTTTCCTTTCCTCTCTCTCTCTCCGATACGGACACAGCAACTGAGACCCATCTGGAGTGACAGGTGAATAGAATCCTCTTACTGTGGTTCTGCAGGGCTGTTCAGCTGCACCCAATGTGTCCGATTTTGATTTTATATCGTTTTACCCACACATCTGTGCACAACATGCTGAAATGTGGTTTTGTAACCAAGCTAGACCACAAATAATGTTTGGCAGTGGAAATATGGGTTGAAATAAGTAAGGCTCTAGTCCTTTCCCCAGTGTGGACCTTGCTGCTTTATCTGCTTGTTCTCTGGAGTAACATTCATTCAAAACACTGGCCTTCCAACTCCTCTTCTTCCTCCTCCTCCATGTCACAATGAAGGTGTTCCTCTGGGTTGGAGTCTCCATCTGTGGTCACTGTATTTGATTACAGCCCATTTATGGTTACTCCCCTCTGGCTCTCTGCTGTTTGTCACACGCCGCCATGCAATTTCTTTAAAAGGTCTGCAAGGGGTTATGTAGGTCATTTTCATTTGTAACAAGCGCATACCACCCTTTTTTTCATTGGGACAGTTGCCTGAAAGCCAATCAGTCTGCTGCGTGCATGCAGTTGTATGTTATGACATTTTTTTATGCAGCTGCAGCAACCTATCAATCGCAGCGGGGCGTGATCCATGCCTGGTTGTGTGTGATTGATTTGGAGCTTATCCCCTGTGATACAGCGAAGGACAGGGGAGCCACAGAGGGGGCCCCCAGCACTCTCTCACACTACCCTGGAAGTTTATCCTCCAGAGTTACTAACTGCTGCTTTGGGGTGGCGATCTTATTTTCAAAGGCCAAATGTCCATCACAGATGATCTGGGCCAAATGTGTCAGAGAGATAAGGGCAGCCATTTTGTCAGCAAAACTCCAGGGAGGGTCAGATCTATAGTTGGCACAGGAGAGGCTACTTAGTGCATCAACACAATTTTGTAATTGACTATCCACCTTCCATATATCTACTCTCTTTAGCACTAGTCATACTAATTAAAGTAAATGTATTATTGGTCTTGCAGGGGCAAAAGTACAGAATATAGTGATTTATAAAGCTTGCTAAGGCTGATTCTTTAAAAATGACACAGTGGTGTCTTGTATTGCTGAGCATATTGCATTATCACTGACAATGACACATGAGGTGCAGAATCACCATGGGGTTTTTCAGCGGTAGGGACATTTTCATTACATCCTGTGTGGCTCGTTCAGACTAAATGAGTTCCCAAATGTTCATTGTTTTTTCCTGGTCAAAGGCACAATTTAATAAACTCACCCTCGACTGTTGACATTATAATGAAACTAATATCAGCTAATGTGCTGTGAGGTGATTCATCCCTCAAAACAGAGACATGAAAAAGCTCCGCTCATAACATTTATGGGATTTGTGTTCACAGAAAATTATGAGATAGAAGTCGACACATACCAGGCAGTAATACAACTAACCAGCATACCACATGTTCATGATTAGCCCACATCCTGTGTGCCTATGATGGCTTTAATATCACCCCTGCACAATACGTGTAGAATTGTCCCGCTTGGAGGAGATAAGCACGATTACATGGCAGAATTTAATTAAAATTACATTTCATCCCCTCTGTTGTTCATTTCTGCATATACCTGCAGTCCTTTGTTCCAACTTCCTTTTGCAGGAAGCCATAGCCATTCATTTTACAGCTTGTTTCTAATGAGGGGATTATATGTGATAGACATTGTAAATCCATTCAGTTAAGTAGATATGACTAAAACGGGTATAATTAACTCTGTAAATGTCGTCTTTATTACAATAGTAAGTATTTTTGTTTGAAAGGTCATTTGAGTGAAGCTGATAAAGAGAAAATAAAGGGTAGAATATACATTTAAATCTATAAACAACAGTTTTGTCCCCTCCGTGTCAGGCTCATTTGCAATTTGACAGCCATCTAGTGACATTCCAGACTTTTGGTGCTTGGCCGGTGCTTGGCAGGTGGCCGTGTAACTTTTCATGCCAGCCAGCTTGTTCTTGCCATGGTATTTTCCCCCTGTCAGATTGGTCATGTCAGAATCAAAGGGTGTGTGAGAAGGTTCAGGGCATGCCTTTCTAGTGCTGGAAGAATGAGCTCAGTTGAGGTTAATAGGAGTCTCTCTGGGTCACTTGCCTCACAGATTACATAGAGATTCATTGATATGACACACTGCCCCTGCCTACAGTCATAACTCTCATCTCTTTCTCTCTCTCTCTCTCTCTCTCTCTCTCTATCTCCCTCTCTCCCTCTCTCCCTCTCTCTAGATCAGTCAGTCAATCTTAGGCAGGCACAGCCTGACGATGAAAGAGGCATGTTAGGGATGCTGCAGGTAATTATTTCAGTTTCCAGGAAGAGTGTCACTTCCTCCTCTCCATTAGACTGTCACCATTATGGATTCAGCAATGTGCATTTCAACACTTGATGTTTACTTGATGTAAAACGTACTATTAGATGTCTTTGATAGCATTTGAATTAGCATTTTTCCTCTTTTACATAACTTGAAAATAACTTTCCTCCCTTCTTTTCCCCCAAACTCTGAAAGCGCAGATTTGCAATTCTTCAGAACAGTTCATGTTCTATGTTTCAAACAATTCAACTAATGAAGATTGCTTTGGTAACATCTGGTGTGTGGTGTCATTCATTCATGAAATAATGGACCTGCACGATGAACTCTTAGAATAAACATACGCACACACACACACACACACACACACACACACACACACACACACACATGCAATTTCATTCCCCTTGTGACCACTAGAGTGCTGTGCTGCATTGCAGATAGCGTACTGTGAGTCACATAACCCTTAAACCCCTTTTAAAAGCCTTGAAACCATAAACATGGCATGCTCTCTGACATTGCTGTTCATTTCCATGGTATCTTCCTAACAACTACTTCAAGGAACTCACACGCCAGATGTCATGTGCACAAATTGTGAACCAATCACATTGGTTTTCTGAAAGAGGCTCCTTAGCTCATTGGGGATTCATTTGCACTACCGATACTCATTCTTCACTCGGTTGAACTGTTGAGTTTTAAAGCATCACAATGAAGTGAATTGACCAATGATACCTTTTGATACTATACTGAAATGCTGGGAATGGACTCATTGCAGGTGCACGCCCAGAATGCCAGGTGTTGTGCTGGGCAACACTGGATGGGTATCCACTTGTTTGAGGAAGAGGAATTCCTACATTGTGCTATTTTAAATAAAGCATATTTTGATACATATGTAGCCAAACAATCTGTATGATGTACATAAATAATGAGAGTGAAATTCCATATTAACCAACAGATGATTAACCAACATATGATAATACTACTAAAAATATAAGCAATGTCATTATAACAACTTCACATGTTGGCTCAGATGTGCAGATAGCACATGAACCCATGTTCTCTTTTTAATGAACTACAGTTGCTTTAATGGTCTTTGCTTAGAGATCACCCACTAAAGCACACATATAGTCTTAATGAGAATCAATTCTCATTTTTTATTTTTTATTCATGTACGTTATGTCCCTTCTATGTGCAACTCTGAGAAAGCACATCTTGTCCTCTACATTCACTCTCTACTGCATAACATAAATACTAATATTGATGTTTCTGTGTTTTACTACTTAATTTTATGTACATAATCTGTAGAATCCAAGAAGACCGAACATTTACGCTCCAGCTGTGAAGTATATGATCTGAAGTATACTGCTGATCCTACATCTGCCCTATTTGGTGCCTACATGATGATTATTATTATGATTATTATATGTGTTTGGTTAGCTCTTGGTTTCTATGGTTTTTAGTAAAAGCTCTATGATTAGCTCATGATGACCAATTGCCAGTACCCCAGCTAGCCACGGTGTGAGATGAGGATTGGCTCCAGTCCAGTCTCTGGAGCTTCTTGTTGTAGAGGCTGAGGGACCACCATGGAGCTTCACCATGATGAAGCGTTTGTGCCCTGTGAGGACCAGTGAATGCGCTCCTCTGGGCCAGGCATGGCTGCTTGTTTGTTCCCTGAGCTCGACGACAGGGCTGACCTTGCAGTAATCCATGTCCCTCCATGGAGCCAACACCTCACTTTCAGGTTCCTGCTGTGGGCTAGGCATGCTGACCACATGAGTGCTGCCAGAATTGTTATTTTCATATATATTTATATAAGTGCCCTTAGCCAGCCCAGGGAAAGTGCATATGCAGCATTTGGAAGCTGCCCTGGCTTGTAACTGCCCTGAGCCGAGGGGAGAACATGAGATTTCCAGGGATTTGGTGAATGGAGTGTGCAAACTGACAGAGTCTTTATCAAATCCATTTCATTGTGACATTGTGACCACCAGCTTTTGGGAAAAAATAGTGGCTAATAGTTAATAGCGGTGCTATTCTCTCTCTTTTTCTTTCTGTGTTTCCGTTGTGTAAATTGAAAAATTCTCCTCATTTGGAACCATTTGTAAAATATGTTTTCAGACCCACAGCAGTATAGCTACAGGAATGCAAGGATTTTTTAAAAATCAATCACTACGTCTGACAAAGCTTGACATGGGGGGGGGGGGGGGGATTATGGTGTGTGACAAAGTTGACATGCATCTTGACTTTGGCATTCCACACAGATTCATTCACAACGTAATATATTTTATCCCTTCGCCTTGTTCCTGCCACATATAACTGTTGACAGGATTGTCTTGGTTGATTTGCCAGCTTGTCTTTATGTTTTTTTTGTTCTAGACTTAGTCATCCCAAAACACAATTACAGTAAGATGAGATGCCATCACTGTCAGCCAGCTATTTTTCAGTGTGACAGGTTCAAAACACCAAATCTGCCTGATGAGTTAATTAAACTTTTATCTCCCAGAGAGTTTATCTGTCTGACATCAGTATTATTTACCTCAGGACAAGATGGAGCTGAAGTTGTAGTCTACAGTGCTCTGCTGGTGGGCCACCAGAGGAGAGTATGACCTCTATTGCCTACAGACTTCTGAACTACTTTGTGTCACCATTTGCTTTTATTATATGCTCAGACTTTGGTCGCAGTAGACTACTCGTTATAGTCAGAGGAGCCTGAGTGTGGTCAAATGGAGGTGCCAAATGGAGGTGGAGTTCTCCTCAGCATAATGCTTACTGTGCTCTCTGATGAATCTAAATTAAACATTCATTGATAACTCTTTAATTAATCATAGGGGCCTATGACTATTCAAGAGGAATAAACTACAGGTATTTAAATTATTCACACATAAAACTGGTTGTCTTACAATATGTATTGAGTTGCTCATTGGCTGGTGGATTGGCTGACCATAACTAACAATGTGTGCTGCAACAACAACTGGGAGATACTTGCCTGGAGGCAGACATTATCCCGTCTAACAGGCTAAGGAAGGAGCCTAAAGAGAAGATTTATTTAGAGGAATCTATGGGTAGTCAGCAGTGGATGAAGCATGATTCAGCTGAACATAGTGATGAAAATATTTGCAAAGAACAAGGATACATTCATATTTTATTAGCTGACGTGATACAATACATCCATTGTTCCCGTATTTGAATGGTATGCATGATTTAGGTAGAAATTCATTCTTGAAAAATGGAAGTGATGCTTTCCATACTAATTGCCAGAAAGAGGTTACATTATTTGTGGATGAATTATAATTTTCAATGGCACACCCTCAATGTAAATTTCACAAGAAGACAATTAAAACCTTCGTATGCATCCCTGGGAGCATGCAAGAAGACTCGGGACAATTCCGACATCTCTTGCAGCTCAGTAGTCTCGAGGTGGTTACATTTTTAATGACTTTTGGTTTTTAATTGAACACACTGAGACATTTGCAGAGCCCCAGAGAGGCCAGGGGAAGTGGGGAATCCAAGTGTAGAGAGAGAGAGAGACTGAGAGTGTGTGTGTGTGTGTATGTGTGTGCTGCATAATCTGTTTTATTCACTTGCGTTTTTCCCCTGCAATTAGAGCAGAGTCCTCATAGCACCGTAGACCACTGCAGAGGGCCAGCAGGCACCCACACACAGAGAGAGAACTGAGAGAGAGAGAGAGAGAAAGAGAGAGAGATATATTTCAGGTAGGACATACAGTATGTAGCCACACAACACACATATACACATTCGATCTTCTTTAAAGAGAATATTGGCATTAAGGCATCTGAATTTTTGTGCCACTAGCTGGCTGTGCTTGTGCTTGTTCTTCGTGAGGAATGCATTTCATCAAGATGCCATTAGGGGAGACCGCCTGTGGGTTGGAGACTATGATGGTGGGGCCTGTGTGTTGGAGACTATGATGGTGGGGCCTGTGTGTTGGAGACTATGATGGTGGGGCCTGTGTGTTGGAGACTATGATGGTGGGGCGTGCGATCACAGGACTCGACACAAAGCAAGAGCAATCAATGAATAAAACAACACGGGCATTCCTCTTCGCGTGTTTGTGAATTGCTGCTGCTTCTATATTTTCCAGCCCCTACAAAGACTGGCCCTTGCTTTGCCACCCATACTGCCCTTGCTTTGCCACCCATACTGCCCTTGCTTTGCCACCCATACTGCTCTCCTCTTGATTTCTCAACAGCCCCTCAAAACTGCAAAACTGAGTGTCCGTCTCAGGAGAACAACGCTGGTCTGTCTGCTGGCTGTCCTACTGCCCACTGGATAAATGGCTGAAGGTGTTTCATCAGAAGATGCCTCTGAAACGAGAGAAAGAGGGAAGGGAGGGGGGGAAAAAGCTATTAATTACCGATGTGGTCTCAAAGCAGGGACGCGACAGCAGGTAAATGAGATTCTGAAGGAACAGCTGCAGCTCCACATCTCCCTGGCCTGCTATTCTTAGAAGATAAGAAGCAGAGGGGCAGTCTGCAGGATGGGCTCCAGAAATTAGCTATTAGGAAAGAGAGCCAAGTTGTGTCCCCCCGCTTCTACAAAGGAAGAGGAAGATAATGTTTCTCAGATATTATGAGACAAAGAAGGCCAGGTCAGACAACTGGAAAATGATCAGATCACACAAAAAGAGTTGAGAGACACGACAAAACAATACTTGATCATCTCACAACCCTGATGACACACACATTGAGTTGTCAAGCTTCAAATGTGAAGTGTTGAAGTCAGAAATCTTTTTTTACTGGTGAATTTGGCGGCAGATTTGTGGCAACAAATAAATTAGACAATCACGTTGGCTAGAAAATATACAAAAAAAAAAACAAACAAACAAAAAACAAAACAGGAAAAGCATAAAAATGAGATGTGGTCTAACAGCCTGGACAAAATCAATAAATAAGCCTCTAAGGATGTGTTTCTCCCTGTTCCATCTCCCTGTGCTGCATAGCTATTGCTTTCAATCACAGTAGCTAACAGTGATCTCACATTGTAATGCAACACCAGCCCATCTGGAATAATGCCATCCATCATCACTTGATGAATAAATAGTGAATGCAAAGGGGAATATCTGCTTGTTTGAGGGGAAAATAATAGGCTCCATATTTTTTTCTGTGGCCAGGTGTGTGTGTGTGGGTGTGTGTCTGTCTGTGTGTGTGGGGGGGGGTGTTTTGGAGGACGGACTGGGCTGAATTCGGGCATCAATCCCCCACTCTGTGTCGGATGATTGGGTGACATTAGGTGCGGATGGAGCACAGGTGAGGTGACAGGTCCTACATCCTGCCCGGGCGTTATTTATGTCAGCGAGGGACACACACACACTCCAGGCCGTCGGGTCGGGGGAGGGCGTGCTGAGGGAGATGGAGAGCTGGACTAAATAGCCTCGCTGGCAGATTATCCGTCATCCGCTGTGCCGGCATCCGGACACGTCGGCACGGCGAGGAGGCCGTGCTCCTGACTAAATATTCACACCAAGTGTCTCAGCAGAGTTCATTAACCTGAATAGGCTGAGAGGACTAAATCCTACACACACACACACACACACACACACACACCGACAGACAGACACACACACACACACACACACACACACACACACACACACACACACACACATACAATGTTTGGTGTTGTGTTATTCTGCTGTGGCTAAGTGGTTCTGCAGACAGTTATGACCATAGACAAGTTCAAACATCTCTCCTTGGATCAGCATTACATCCACAGACATCTTCACTTCAAATAAAATAGTTTGTGAATGTAAGCTAAGATTGCATAACTGCAGGCTACATGGAATATGATATTGTGGACCAAAATGGCTAATGGACAAGGAATGCTTTCACACAGAATTTAATTTCAAAGATGAATAGCTCTTTCCTTACATGTAGTCACCCACCACACCCACAGACATACTGTATCACCCACTGCCAATGACATACACTCAATTTTCACTGCACCTAAACCTAACCCCGCATGTCAGCTAATAGTGTGGTGTGTGTATGTGTGTGTGTGTGTGTGTATGTGTGTGTGTGTACTGTCTGTGTGTGTGTGTGTGGGGCGGGGTTGGGTGCAAAAACACTGACATAACAATAAATGTTGTGACTGACTTTGCACAGCCCGGTGTTATCTTTAAGAACATGGGATCAATTAATTTCAGAGACTAGATTGCAAGCCTTTGATGAACCTACTTATTCCACAGCTAATTTTTCATTTTCATTTACTGGCTCCCCTGAGAGAACTATGGCGTAATACTTGTAAAAAAACACACAGCACAAGAAACAACAGCTGACTCAAATCTGCATACAAAATCTCTCATCCTTAAACATTGATTTGCCTATTTAATGACATGAACATATTGAATTTCTTTTCATGACACTAATCCACTGTCAGGCTGTATTAAAAAGAAAAAGAAGCACATTCCCAAGTCTGTTTAACAGTATTCTGGATTTGCTTGGCCTGTCTTTATCTAAAGGTAAATGATTTACAGTTGACTGCACTGAAATCCCATATTCCAGATATAGCGGTGGGTGCAGCATTTCCATACATGAACGCCTTGAATGAGCACAATCTCCTCCACTGGGGATGCTGTGAATTTGTGTTACTCAGCAAATCAAGCTTCCCTTCCGAAGCTCGATTTTTAATTCCCTCCATGGCACCACAGTAAATTAACAACGGAGCTACAGCAATTTGGAATGGGCGTGCAGAGACTGACAGACAGAGACACAAAGGCATCAGGACATCAGGATATGTGTGTGTGTGTTTGTGTGTGTGTGTGTGTGTGTGTGTGTGTGTGAGAGAGAGAGAGAGAGAGAGAGAGAGAGAGAGAAACACAACACTTCTGCTGCTCTTACATAACTTGCACCACTATGTCACTTTCTTTCTTACTTAGGTCAAACAGAACTACCCAAGCCTTTTATTGGCCTGACTTTGCACTAGTATTTGTCTGCACAATTTCAACCAAATTTTGCTGCTCTTATTTTTTTTCATTATTATATGTGCCCTCTTATTTACTTACTTTTTTGTTTACTTGAATGTTATGTTTGTCTGTGGACTTAAATTGGTAAAATATGTCTTGTCTTCACCGTGGGATAGTGAGAAACGTAATTTCGATCTCTTTGTATGTCTGGAACATGTGAAGAAATTGACAATAAAGCTGACTTTGACTTTGAGAGAGAGAGAGAGAGAGAGAGAGTGTATGTTTGCAGTGGATGGACATGGGACTGGTGGACTGCTAGGATCTTAACAGCAGTGCTCTGTGGTATATAAGATTGCTCAGTGTGTGTGTGTGTGTGTGCGTGTGTGCGTTTTGAAAAGGCATCTCTGCTAAGCTGCCCACACTTTCAGATCTGTACTGTTTTTCTTCAAGTGAGTCCTGGGACCTCCTCTGATGGAGGGTAAATCTGCTTGTTTAATGTGCCCATTGAACAGGAACATTGTGTTTGACTTCACCTGGTCTTATCTGCCTCCCAGTTCTTTTGTGTGTGTGTGTGTGTGTGTGTGTGTGTGTGTGTGTGTGTGCATGTGTGTGTGTGTGTGTGTGAGTCTGTGTGTGTGTTTGTCTGTGCTCCAATTTAACCTGTGCCCCTAAAAGACACGGCACATATCAGTGATAGACAGCAAAGAATATAATGAAAGATATGAACCACAGCAAATTATATTATTATTATTATTATTATTATTATTATTATTATTATAAAATACAGTGCAACAGCCCATTAGGATATTAACAGGACCACAAACAACACTTTCAAACTTCTGCACATTAACTTGTCAGCATCCTCAGCATAGACACGACAGGATGAACTCGTTTTATTATCTTGATCCTCTTTTATTTCTTTCGATTTCAGAGCTGCTGTCATGGTTTCATGATCTCTATTTATGGGATCTTCCTCATGCTGCCGAGTAAAGCGGCCTTTGGTGACAGCATCAAACTCTGTGCATTTGGAAACAGCTCAAATAAACACTGAGCTTTTGGATTACTTTTTGGCAGTTTTGTGTATAAAGATATTGGAGAGGGATTGCTGATCTGAGAATAATTTGGCTCTATAAGTTATGATTTTCACCACTCATGACAGTATACGGTTTAATAGCATATAAATGCATAAATGGATTTTGGTATGGTCAAAGTCTTTACAATTATTACATGTAGCACCTCTGTAATAATCCTTCAAGTACTTCAATCTAAATCTAAAAAAATCTGTCCTCTCTGGAATGTTCCATCATCATGATGATGTGAATCCATTATGAAACCCCTCATACTACTGATGTTTTCCAGTCCCCATTGGCTGTCATTTGTGTTGCAGCTGATAAACACAGCAAGAGACCAAATCTACTCACATGAAGCAGGCACTGAGCACTAGCAGTGGAATTGTGACCTTGTGGAGCTTACGGCCATGGAGACACCTCCACTTACTAGCAATAAACTTACTACATACATGCAATCATTTAATGAACACATTTTAGCCATTAATACATAACTAATATTATGTATTAGTGCTTAACAAGGTCTGTATTAAGCACCATTGCACATTTATTAGGTCTTTATTGAACAATTTCTTAAAATCATGTTAAAATGCATGTAAAAATCTTTTTTTATCCTTGGTAAATCCTTAATAAGCAACCATCTTGATCTAAGGTTACTGGTATATAGTATGGATCGCAATGGAGAGTTTACTGTCTGAATATGTGACGTATAGTGACAGAATAATAACATATGTATTAGAAGGCTGTATATTTTCTATTTAGATCCATACTACAATAACCTTAGATTAAGATGAAATATTTGCTTATTCAGGATTTACCAATAATAATTCACCTATTGAGTTAGAGTAAGAAATTGTTGAATGAAGACCTAATAAATGTGTAATGACACTTAATACAGACCTTATTGAGCATTACTACATATTAATTATGTATTAATGGCTAACATGTGTTCGCTAAAATAAAGTGTTATCCATGTTTCTTTCACTGGTGATCTGTAAGTCCTAACACATCTATGGAACCTAACAGCATTAAGGAAGCAGCAACACTAGTTTTTGTTTGTTTGTTTACTGTTGCCATGACATTCAAATCTCACTGTTCAGCTTGATGTGTGAAGAGTTCAACTAGAGGATGATAGCAGTCATACAATCTCCCTTGATATTCTTACACAATAGAAAACAATATACATGACCTTCCATCAGTCAGTCTTTAATGAACTCAACTGCTTCGTCTTGGATACTGAAGATTCACATTAATCATTGAGCAATCAATCAGAGGTTTGATGGAAGTTGATGGGTCATGTCCCACAGGCCTAGCTCTCATGTTCTGTGGGCCATCAGATACCAAGGCCTTGACTTTGATTTATCACTCTGGAGGAGTTTGAAGGTGCACATTCTTCGAGGAGCGGTGGATTTGACTGAGGCATATCTGGGGCTCTCACCATTCGTCCACATGTGTGTTGCTAGGCAACAGTTAATGCCTCTTGTAATGTTCATGGACAATTCCTCTGCCACACTTCTTTTCATTCATAAAACCTCCGATGTACTCAAACAGGGGGATACAAAAAGGGGGGGGGGGGTGGGCACCTACCCCCAGTAGTCCACAATTGTATTTATTTTGATTCCATTGTCATAATGTTTGTTTATTTATTTTGTTTATAGGTTACGTAACCTCTCAAGCAAACATTACCAGCCAGCTTCTCTTTTTACAGTATCATTACATTGATCAGCTTCCAGCGTACAGTGTGAACATGGTGCTGGTGATCATACCAGCCAGTCTACTCTCACTGAAGTTTCCATCTCTGATCATACAAATGTCTGCTTTCCCAGGGTATTTGGCTGGCGTTATGATATATGGTGGCAGAGTGCAGACTTGCAGATCTCTTCATGTGCCGTTCATCACAACAGTAATGAGCAAGCACGCTACAAAGCCATTTGTCATAACCATCAGACTTTCAAGTGATTTCTGCAGCTGCAGCATCCACTATGTTTACTGTTTCTGTTTGGTAAATGGAACGACTTCTCCACTCAAGATTGTTTTATAGGCCATAAAGTGCAATGAAAGTGATGCCAGTGATATAACAGTATTTTATTTTACATTTCTGCATTATATTTCATTATTTGTCTAAACTAAATCTGCTGCTTTTAAGTTAGCCTGGTTAGAGCTTACTTACTTTTCCTAAAAAGGATTAGGATAAACTTATTCTAATGGATATATTTAAAACATAGCCTATGATTAAATCATGAATGAGATTTAAAGTTAAAGAGCTTGGCCTTATTTAGGTGGGTTGACTTGTTTGGTGATAAAATAGATAATATTCTATGACAGTTTTTCCATCTCCCGAGGGCTTGATCTACATACTTTCCCCCAATCTTTTGTGTAAACAGAGTCTGCTATAAGTATGTCAATACATTATAAATGTGCTAGATTTTCAGTTTCTCTAAGAACAACTGCTTTTAACATCCATACAACAAAAACATTACTCATGAAAATGCTGTCAGTTCTTGGAGATAGAACGTTAACGAGGTCTGCTTTGGTTTGGATGACAGCCAAGAATAGTTTCTGTTGCATCATCCAGTAAGTATCTAGAGCGAAAGCGACATAAAACCATAGCAAAAACTTTGGGCCTTGAGAGACTAGGTGGAAGGCTAGGTGGTTTAAGGTTTTAGGCTGTGGGTGGTGTCTGCTCAGACAGACGTCTTTGAAGTTGGAAGGCTCTACATGTCTGCTGTCGGCAGACAGATAATTTTGAGTTGCCTCTATACTCTCATTTATTGACATTTGCCTCTGAGGAGACACTTGGTGATTATATCCATGTCTTATATAGTCATAGTCATAGTCAAGTTTATTTACATGGCACAATTTAAAAGTATAAGTATAAGTATATATACTCTTTTGATCCTGTGAGGGAAATTTGGTCTCTGCATTTATCCCAATCCCAATGAATTAGTGAGGTGAAGCACACACTAATCCCGGCGCAGTGAGCTGCCTGCTTTAACAGCAGCGCTCGCAGTAAGGGGTTAGGTTCGAACCGGCAACCCTCCAGTTACAGGTCTGAAGTGCTAACCAGTAGGCCACGGCTGCCCCTGTGGTTGACCAAAGTGCTCAAAAAAAAAAAAAAAATTAATAAATAGATAATAGAAGATAAAATGAATAAAGACACAAGACACTAAAATAATATGTACATATATATATATATAGCCTTCACATTCCACACTAGCCATTGATAGCATGTGTTCTTTTAACTTTTAAAGCACAAATAGTTGGTGTGGATCTACTGTGAAAAGGCAGGTTGTTCCACAATTCGGCCCAGCTATATGTTAAGCTAATTAAAATTGTTACAAAGGATAATAAACCAGACAGTCTGTGCTAGTGTATACTGTTATAGTGTATACTGTTAGTATGTGCTGTCCTCATATGGAGCATATAGTCTCAATCTGTTCATGGCACAGACACACTGTCAGCTGTTGCAATCAAGTTTGAAATGTTAATTAGAATGATGAAAAGGAGCCGCAAAATCCAGATTGTGATAGAGGCTATAAGTGCTCAGTCTTTAAACCAGTGAATTAAATAATGCGGTACGTCGTCCAGGCTCTCTGTCTTCTGGCACTAGTATTTTCCATCAGTGATCTCCTATATGTGAATAGTCTCAGCATAACAGGCCTTGGTTTGCACACATATCTTAACGGTATTGGAATGTATCTGTAATGATATTTGGCTGAGTGACACTACACTAGGTATGTGAAATCCCCATTTTGTCACCAGCATTTGGTTGCTGTCACACCCTTGGTTGCACCTGTTAACCTTGTTCACATATAAATCTAGCAGTATATTTGCATTGTCTTGCAGCATATGTCTCACATCAGACAGTAATAGATTGTGACAGACTCCAAAGTAGAGAACATTCCTAGTCACACATGAAAGTTTGATAATGACCTCAAATTAAGCTAGTACAAAAACGTTGCAAGTTCACCTTGCCTAACAAATGTAAAACAGGTACAGTCTATTTCAAATGATCTCTGTCAGACTACTATTTAACACAGTCTTAACTCAGGGAAAGTTCAGTGGCACTTCTTAACTGATAATGATGGGATCAGTCTAGCCACTGCTTTTAATTGTTCCATTGGGTCAACTCACACATTTCTGCAGGTAAAGGTGGGGCAGAGATAGTGGTGAGCTTCAGTCATATTTATTGTGTTTAGCAGGCATTACATCACCACCTTCTGATATTTCACCATCTATTAAAACTTGTCTGTCCCTAATGGATTAGTTCTCCAGCAGAAGTCCCTAGAGACTAATGTGTTAGCAAGAGCCTTGTCAGTTAAGATCAAGGAGAGAAGCTGGGATTCGGTGAACCGAAGCAGATCCGCTCACTGCAATGGAACTCATTCAGCTCTCTCTCTCCCTCCGTTTGTTCGATCCGAAAGGTTAAAACATGATTAAACTTACAATGGTGCTGGTTGATATTTTAGGGAAGAAGCCTGTGAGGTTTGTGGGGGGGGGGGGAAATCTGAAATCTAATTGAAATGGGTACATGGAATAGATGACTCAGTTATTTTTTCGAATTCTGAAATGTATACAGCGTCACAGAAAACAAAAATTAATTACTAGGATATTTAAGGTTTCCCCTACAAAATGGCTTTACTGTCAGGCTGTTACGGCTACATAATGGATTCTGCCGGGACTGTCACAAACCATATCCATTAAGCAAATGCACAGTGTTAATATTCCACACATGAAGCCTTTTACTCAAAGGTTAACACGCCACTTCCTCAAAAAATGCATCACGAGTTTGAACGCTGCAATGTGCAGCTTCAGTCCATCTCTTTCATACATGTTCTTCGATTAGATTTGACCTCCACAAACTAACACTCACTAACACTTGGGTCATGGGGATCCTGTCAATTAATTATACATCATAATTATGTTTGAGTGGACTGCATTTGAAAAGGACCTTTTATAACATCAACACTGCTTTTGCCATCACCATGTAGATAATCTAAGGCTGTCATCAGCTTTTCAAAAGAAGATCTGGCAATAGCATCAACCATGCAATTCATCATCCAGTGATTTTCATGCCTCTGAAATATTGATCAAATCGTTCATGATTTGGTTGTGCTATATAAGGCTCCTGTTGTTTTATTCTATTAATTTTTAAATGGAAATTTACATATTGAAATCCCATTAACATTTTTGGAGTCCACAGAGCAGAGGGATCAACTGACACAGGAAATCATTTCACAATCTGGGGCAGTCATTTAGAACACTAGTCATCACAATACAGACAAGGTGGAAACTAAACCTGTTTTTTACATTCTGTTTCCACAATATCTTTACTGATTAAAACAGAAATCATACTTGCACTTGAGATCATGAAGGTTTTTCTCTGCTGTAAGCAGAGTATTAGTATAAGTAAGTATATATACTCTTTTGATCCCGTGAGGGAAATTTGGTCTCTGCATTTATCCCAATCCGTGAATCAGTGAACACACAGTGAGGTGAAGCACACACTACTCCCGACGCAGTGAGCTGCCTGCTACAGCGGCGCTCGGGGAGCAGTGAGGGGTTAGGTGCCTTGCTCAAGGGCACTTCAGCTGTTCCTACTGGTCGGGGTTCGAACTGGCAACCCTCCGGTTACAAGTCCGAAGCGCTAACCAGTAGGCCACGGCTGCCCCGTGAGCAGTTGAGAGCAGTTGAGGGGATTTTCCCTGGGCATGAGCACAGTGAGGAGTTGCCGTAGTGCATCTCATTCTTACATTATGTAGGTATCTGCCCCAGTGCTCGCTCTTGATTTATGCTATGTTTCAGTTTTTAATAACAGTTACAAATTCAGCCACACACACAATGAGGTAGAACCTTTCAAATAAAATGTAACAAAGTTTGCGTGACAAAGTGTGAGAGCTTACCAATAACCTCTTAAGTGATCCTTCAAGCCCTCTGAAA